>NC_081413.1:440822537-441122537 GCF_030272615.1 Cryptomeria japonica | reverse complement strand
GTCAACTAGCTATTCAGGAGGACCCTCTAGGTTCACCTCTGGAACTAATTCCTCCCTATTGACCTCTTCGCATGCCATGCATGCATGCCTACGACCCCTTCCGCGCTTGCGAGCTTGTCGTGTAGTCAGAGGCATCCTTAAGAGAAACTAAAATAAAAATAAATTTAATAACTAATTTCTTTGGAAAAATATTTAATTAATTAAATTTAAATATCCTAGAAAATTAATATAATAAAATTAATTAAATAATTAAAACGAAATGTAATGGAGAAAGGTTCCTAGTGTTGGAAACCTTGCTCTGATAACAAAATGTCATGCCCAAACTTTTGGGCATGAATGGGATTATTTTTTTTTTTTAAATCACAACTAAATAACATTAAAATGCTAATATGAAATGCTCTAGTAAGTTTTCGACTTAACTACATTTGAGTTACTTAAATAACTAGCTCAAGTAAGTGAATTTAATTTAGATCAAATGCGGAACATTTACGAAATATTTATCATCTCGTTGATTTTAATCAATAAATTAATTTAGTCAATTAATTGACGTAGATAAAATTAATCTCCAATAAGTATATAATGTATAAAGTTCATTCCAAGCAATAATTAAAATGTGCTTAAAGTAAATCGACTAAAGGGCCAATTAATTTCATAAATGAATATTTTCCTAAAAGTTTAATATCTCCCCATAGCCAAAATAATCTTACCAAATTTATTATAAAGTTTCTAAAAGATTAGATTTCAAAAGTATTTTAAATTTAAACATATATATATATATATATATATATATATATATATATATTTTTAAATATCCTTATGTTTATAAACCCAATATCCGTCATATGTTTATTTAAACATATATAATTATAAACACTTAAATAAATGTTTAATCTAAAGTTTTCACTATCTACTCATATTTTCAATCTCTCTATATATATTTTATATATTGAAATATTATAATATCTTTCTCATATTTATAATATACCCATGCAAACCCTAATTAAGAATATATAGATTTATAAATACCCTATATTTTTTTTTTCATTTCATAATACTCTTACTACCCTAGCCCTAACCGGCTAGGGTTTTATTTTTTTTCTAACTTAAAATTTTGAAAGGGCGAGTTTTTTTTTTGGGCGACGGCCATGGAAGGGCGCTTGAAGAAGGGCAGGAAGAGGCAGAGGTATCGGGTGGTGCCACTGTGTGTCCACACAGTGGAGGCCGCCGCACCACTGTGTGTCCACATAGTAGCGGGCACGGCAACACTGTGTGTCCACATTGTGGCAGCCACGGCTGACACTGTGTGTCCACACAGTGGAAGCCATGGGGCCAACCACTGTGTGTCCACACAGTGGAGGTTGTGGGCCATCCACTGTGTGTCCACATAGTGGTTTCGGCCCTTCAGCCTCTCTCCCCATGTTATTAATTTTTTTTTTGAAATTTAATTTTTTTGTTTTATAATTTTTAAATTTTTTTTTTAATTAATATATATATATATATATATATATATAATATTCCTTTTTCTTTATTTTATTTAATATATATATATATATGCAAAATATTACATGAACTTTTTAACAGATCCACAAAAAAAAACTTCCAAAATTAAAACAATGTACTTTTTTTTTATATACTGTTTAGCTAGGATTGAGATAAACTAATTAGTTTAGGTTTAATTTCTGTAAATATTTTACTATCATAATTAAATAAATTATTCCAGCAACTATATAAATAGGTTATTATTAAAAATAGGTAGACATTTAACTTTAGATTTTAATTTCTGCTACAAGTGTAAATAATAGAATTAAGTGAACTTAAACATAGCAAGTATATAAATCTAGAATTTATTAAAATAATTCTTTAGAGATGGCTATAATAACTTTTAGATTTTTATTTTCTGCAAATAAATAAAAAGACAGATTGAAATAACTAACTTTTGCACTACCATGTATAGATCTAAATGTTTTATTTCTAGCCTACTCCATGCATGCAAATCTAATTCATTTCTTTTCTAATATTTTGGTTTAAATGCATAAAGGGAATAAATAAATTTCTTACTTTCCAAAACATCTGATACACAACAAATGTTATTTTTTTCATAACTATAGGATACTAAAACTAGAAATACTCATTTCTTTTTTGTAGTATAGCATAAATAAATATTACATTTCTTTAAAACATATTTCCAAGACACTATCATCACTTTTACAAATAGGTCTCTCAATTCTAATAAATGGGGACTTTCAAAGAATAATTAGTACATTTACAAATAATTTTTTGCAACAAATAACTCTAGCAAACTTCCACTTGTTCTATTTTTTTCTTCCGACAACCTGCAATTTAATCAAAGATATGACCATGCAGTGCTCTCCTCCCAGCCTAGGCTAACTAGTAGCCACCCCCGAGCTTGGAGAACCAAGCTCTAGACAGGTTACACACATGCAAACACAACAACCAAGGGAAAACAAATCACAAACACATTCCCAACCCAGCGCTACATTGCACCACACATTGTGATGTCTTTTCAAGGGTGGTAGTGGACCAAGTACCCTAAGGAGACTGCAAGTATGGTAAAACACAAAGCCACCTCATGGAAAACCAAATACATCATAAGTATAACAACCCCGCTTCCTTATGCCCCCCAAGGTATTCATGCCTTATTTCCCTCCTTATGACCCCCAAATGCATAAACAAGCCATGTAGCAAGGGTCACAAAAATATCCCTTGTGATCACTCTCATAACGAGAGCCTCTCACTCGAGGGTTGTCAAACTTCTACCACCCACAAGACCATCCTCTCTCCCAAGAGTAGGAGGTCTTGGTTACTCCCAAAGCACATAAAATGCATACAATAAGTAAAACAAACAACACAAATAATTTTCCAAGGAAAACATACAAGAAACTAGCCTTTTTACACAAGCAATTCTTTTCTACATAACATGCAATGTGAAAAACATTACAAGAAAGTTAAACCAACCTTCAAACTGCCCAAAGGTATGCTATATTAGTTGAGGATGAGCAGCCCAAATCCACAATCCCTTGCTTCTCTGGTGTGAGGCCCTACCCCAACTCAGTCTAGCATTTTAGTGATTTTTATGTTGAGACTATTATGGATGCTTTATTTTTATGCATTATGGATTTAGAACTTTAATTTTTCCATGATTTGGATAACATTGCTATATGTTGATGCTTCATTTATATGCTTTATGATATATAACTCTACATGATTCTAGAATAGGATAAATTTGAGATGATATATGTCATTAATGGATTTGCAGGACTTTACTATGATGATAGAAATAGGATGCATGTTTTATGTGTGGATCAAAATTATGAGAATTATGATATTTTCTTATGTGGAGTTGTTTGGATGTAAGATGTATTGATTTGTTTAAATGTATGTTGTATGTAGAGTGTTTGATGTGTGTACACGTATAAAAATGACCATATTCCTAAATGAATATTTTATGTTCATTTCTCTATTTTATTAAATCCAATTTAATTAAATTATCCACATTCCTCTATTTAATTAAGTAAATTACTCAATTTACTTAAATAAAATTCATTATACCCATTTAATGATTAAATCATTTTATTCAATTAAACCCCCCTATCCACTTTTAATTAAATAGTTATCCTAAATTGAATAAATCTAACTTATTTAATTGCAACCAAATTGAATTAAATTACTTTAAATCCTATTATCCCTCCATCCACTTGCAAAATCCCAAACCCTTTTCTAATCCCTTTTAGAATCTTCTAATCACTTCTAATTAACCTAACTCATCTTCTAAACTTTGTCACATCCCTAAGCAAAGGGAAGTCACTTCTCAAACCCTCAAAGTCTTTGATAGCCATTAAAGGCTTTCAACCTTCAACCACTTAATTCCTCAAAGTCTTTGATAACCATTTAAGGCTTTCAACCTTCAACCACTTAATCCCCCAAAGTCTTCAATAACCATTAATGGTTAACTCAAACCCTCTTACATGGTTAAAGAATTTGTTTTGGCTCAACCTTCATCCAACCCAAGGGTCTCATCAAGACTTTAATGCTTTGACCATGATAATCTCTTAATCATTTGCACAAAGGTTTATCCTTGGATTAACTCTTAATCCATTGGGTAATCCTAATTTAAGCTTGACCCTTACCCTCTAGATAACCATGAGGTCTTCTCAGGCCTTTAATGCCTCCAACCCCTTCTCTCAACCCAACCCTATGTTGACACTTGTCACCATTTCATTGGTGCAAATTGTGCACATGGATCCCCAACTTTCAAACTCCACCCTTGATTGAATTTTTCAATCCTGGCCATCCGTTGCCCTGTTTTTTCTATAAATAGAGCTCTCATTCCTCCATTTTAAATGATCCAAATTTGTAGTATCACACTTATGCTCAAATACATTCAAGCTTTCATATCATTTTATGCTCATCATTTTAGCCTCTTTGAAATCAGGAATTAGTCTAAATATGCATGTTTAGAATACTTTCTTTATCATTTTAGCTCAATCATAGACTAATACATCATGTTAGGATAGTATTTATACTAACCTTGTCATCTTATCATCTAGTTTATTGCATTTCTAGAATCATGCATAGGTTAGGATACCTTTCATACTAAAATCTATCAAAGCATCCCTCGTTCTTGTATTTGCCATCCCTGAACCATTTTGCTCAGTGATCTGAGAGCAAAAACATTGGTTTGAGGGACATTGTAAGATAGAGAACCATGGGACCCACCTTGGGAAGCTGAGTAATACATCATTACTCCATAGCTTGCACCAAGAAGTCTTGTGTGTGTGTGTGGACTAGTATTCTGAAATATTTTCACATATTAAGTTTTATCAGCCCACTTTTCCCGCATACAATGTGTATTCTTATTCATGTGTTTTATCTTATATGAGGTTATTTGGAATTACTAATGTGTAATTGAGATGTGTGCGAAAATTATCCATGTGACCATGGAAATATTATGGAGAACCAAACCTAGACCTATGTACGTTCGTAAAACCAGGGTTTGTCTATTTGGAGAGACAACACCCTGTTTGTATAGTATTTTATTTGTAAAAGTGGATGTGGCATGTGTGTTAGATTGAATTTATTTATTTGTTTAAATCCAACAAGAGACAAGATTTCATGTATAATTTTGTAAAAGTATTTTTATTGTGTCACTTGACACATGTGTTGATTTATGTTTTTTTTTTTTTAAATTGTCTCTTGGAGGGAGTTTTTTAACCATAGCTTTTTCAATTAATTTAATGTGATTCCATAATTGCCTTGGGAAGAGAATCTTTGGGGTGGTCGACTTAAGTTTGACCCGAAAATTAACTTTAGAGGGGTTTAAAAGGGATTCAATGGATACCTAGAGGTAGTTTAAGAGTGTTTCCTAAAGCCCATAAGGTATACCTAAGGGTTAGGAGTAATTTTAGGCATGTTTCAACTCCCATGTAACCATTTAGACACCCTAAAATTTGGGTAACTTCCTAAGTTGAGCGAAAATTGAAAATTAGAAGGCATCACCTAAGTTGTTAACTTTCCTTTTTGGATGAGAGATCCTTTTGGACTTTTTCTGACTTTTCCTTTTTCAATTTTAGAAACGTGTGAGAACTCTCACTGAGGTCTTCTTAGGCAAGAATGAGAGATTTTGTGGGTAATCACCCACTCTCCATTTTTTGAGACAAATTTTTTTGAAAGAAAAGATAGATTTGTTTTTAGGAATTTGGCTAAGGGTAGAGAAGCAAGGGATTGTGGATTTGGGCTGCTCATCTTCAACTAATCTAGCATACCTTTGGGTAGTTTGAAGGTTGGTTTAACTTTCTTGTAATGTTTTTCATAGTGCATGTTATGTAGAAAAGAATTGCTTGTGTAAAAGGCTAGTTTCTTGTATGTTTTCCTTGGAAAATTATTTGTGTTGTTTGTTTTACTTATTGTATGCATTTTATGTGCTTTGGGAGTAACCAAGGCCTCCTACTCTTGGGAGAGAGGATGGTCTTGTGGGTGGTAGAAGTTTGACAACCGATGAACCAAATCAGGGGCGATCTTTGTCCAATTGCTCTAGGAGGCTGAGGGATGATTGTGATTACTCTATCATGGCCTCTGCAGAGATTTCTCTCACACTCCCATGCCCATTTATTTCTTGCAAAAGACTTTTGGTCTTGACAAGGACATCATATGCCATCCAAGTGTGGGGATTCACTCCAAATTCATGGATCGTTTCTTTTCTCTATTTTTGCAAAAATATCTTTAAGAATGCAACATTAGATCAATCAGTCAGATTTGATCCTCCTTCCTTTGTAACCTAACCCTAGGCAGTTTAGGGTTTCAAATGGAATGCTTCATCTAAGTTATGCTTGATCTATAAAGACAATTTTTGTAACATATTCAAGGTGTTCTTCTCCTTTTTCTTCTCTTACAAAATAATATGATTTCTACAATTGTAATTGCCTTGCCTTTATCTTAATAAGTCATCTATTTTACCTTATTTATGTTGTTGGATACATTGTGTGTTAATCACCTTTTATTTCACAATCATTCTCCTTCTGTCTCCTTATTTCAGTTTGTTTTGAATTTTCCTATATGTGTTGTCTATGGATATCTCTCAATCCCTCTTAACACCTAGATAGGTCCTAACTTTCCTATTTTTCTTTAGAGACAATTGTTAGAATGAGATTTTTGTATGCTTTTGGGTGGTTTATTGATATCTTGTGCATTCATAGGTAGGGAAAGAAACATATTCCAATCTAGGTGTATCACCTCTCATTTCTCTTTCAACAATCCTTCTCCCTCTTCCCCTCTTGTTTAGTGGGATAAGCTTTATAAGTGCTGGGTTGGTCCAACACTACACTCTAATTGGAAAGGAAGTTGACCTTCTCTGGAGATTCAACCTCACATGCGCAAGGTCCAACACTTGGATGTTATTTCCATGTTAAACAAGGTTAATGAGCAGTAGTTTTAAAAAGGGGTGCAAACTTTTGTGAGAACAGTTTCTGGCACACACTGTGATACAAATTTCTTCAACTTATGCTCAGGATTCAGTGTTGTTCTTAGTATCCTAGCCTTTGGAGGCAGTTACCATTCAAGCACTTGGTGACTCTTTTAATAGATCTAGTCTCTTGTTCATGACCTATTGTTGATTTCATGCCAAGAATTCAAACAAGGGCATCTTCTAGAGGTATTTTTCAATATATTGTAAACTTTAAATTTCAAGTTATAAAAGAGGGAGGAGTAGACTCTCATTATCACCAGCTAGAGGCACTGAAGCAGTTATATCTACACCTCGTAGGTCTAATTCTACTCCCCTATTCACAAGACCATCACAATCTAGGATTCCCACTTCTCATATTAATAGACCATTATTTCCTATGGCTATCCCTAGAAATCATGCTTTTGTTACCTTTAATTAAGGCAATCCTCTAGTTTTAGCCGAGAAAGATGATATACTAATAGATTCTCTAAAAGCCATACCCTTATTTACTGATGAAAACTCTATTACCCCAACTGAACATATCCAAGATGTTTCTAGCATTTGCACTATGTTTGATGTAACTAAAGATAGCGTAGCAATTAGGATTCTTGCATCATCCTTTAAGGGTAAGGCTCTACAATGGTATAGGTGGTTGACCTCTAACTCCATTCATAACTAGGATGAGCTAGGAGAAAAATTATGTAAACACTTTGAAGACAAGAGTGATCATTTATCTCTTGTAAAACAATTAACCACTATCAAGAGAGTGCCTTATGAATTCATGAGAGATTTTAATTATAAATTCCAAAAGACTTGGGATAGGATCGCTGCTTTGGTCAAGCCATCTTCCAATCATGGTTTCTTATATTTCCTTAGAGCCCTTAGTAGTGATATTTCTACCATGATACAATCAATGGGAGGAGAGAACCTACCAGATGCATATGGTATGGCCACAAGGGCAGAAAATTGTCTAATACAAGCAAGGAAGATATCTACTAGACCTCCAATGCTCCTTTTCCCAGAGGCTCCTACACAATAACCCATTTTATCACCCCTACTAGTAGCATCTAACAGTCAACAACATATGCCTACACCTACCTCATCATCCATAGAGATTCAAGATCTTAAGGCCATGATGCAAGGTTTTGGCAATGAGTTGGTAACCATAAAAAGATAAAAACCTCAAACTAGCAGGCCCTACCAAGCAGAAAATCAAAATTATCAACAAAATAGGCCACCACTTCAAGGGGAAAGCTAATGGAGAAATGCTAGGCCTTTGAATAGTTTGAGTCTTGCACCTACAAGTAACTCAAAGGGAATGGTCCTAACACAAAACAACCTTACCCAAGAGCAGGATTGGTGTACCCCATGCAATCATCCTCATAATTAGATTGCATGCCAAAGTGGTGAGCTCTCTCAAGCCCTAGTAGCACAATGTGAACCAACCACTTCAAGACAATAGTCCCATGGTTGTTTGAACTATGTAGAGGGAGATTCTACTCTTGTAAATTTGTAGGAGGCAAATTTTTGTGGCATTAGTGAATTGAACAATGACCTTATGACTAACAACACCGGGTCAAAAAAGAGGGCCATAGATGACGATTCATCTCCTGCAAGCTGCTACACAAACCATAACTCCAAAAGCTCCAGCTGAGATAGATGATCCAAAAAAAGATTAGAATATGACCTAGAATAGTAAGAAGGAGGAACCCAAGGTTTCTTCAATAACAAGACTTGACCTTGTCACTGCTAATGGTCCTACCAAGGTTGTGGTTCCTTTCAATATTATAGAGAAAATGAAGAAGCTAATCTTAATGTTTTCATGTGGGATGCACTCTCTATGCCATCTCAAAGAGATTTTCTCTAGGAGGCCCTAAAGGAAATCAATAACACAGGGGAGACAACAACATGAACTAGATCACTTGCTTCAACAAGTTTGATACAAGCTTTGGAGGCAAAAAATTCTAACAAGATTAGTAAGCGCCCTCATTTCTATCTCTCCTTGATTATAGGGGCTAATTTAGTACATAATTGTATGATAGACTCAGGGCTAGTAGCTTAGTTATGCCCAAGAATGTAGCCATCCATCTAGGTATTAAATATGAACTTGTGGATAAAGGAGTTTTACAACTCAATGACACTTCAATTTAAATAGTTGGAGTGATTAAGGACTTATGTTTGACCTTACATGCATGCCCTGGTTATAGTGTTTTACAATACATTTTAGTCATCGACCTCCCTACCTTTTTTTTCTATTTGTTTATCAATGGATTTTACTAGCATGATAGGAGGATACTTGTCTTCGGAATGGTCCTATATGCAATTTAGAATAAGATATGGTACAAAGGTTACCATTAAGCCAAAGCCCATTGAAAAGGATCACATTGAGCCCTATATACATGAATTGTATTCTCCATGATGAAAAGGAAGATTGTTTAGATAGGGAGCCTGCTAATATTTTGGACCCATTGAAAAGGATCACATTGAGCCCTATAAACATGAATTGTATTCTCCATAATGAAAAGGAAGACTATTTATTTAGAGAGCTTGCTAATATTTTGGAGGAGGTACCTAGCTACTTTCTTGATGTTTGGGCTAATTCTTTTCAATTTGCTCCAATCGGTGAGGTTATAGATATAGGTCTTGGTACTTATTGCATTCATGAGGAAGGCACTCCTATTCCTAATTTCACTAAAGCATGCAATGACTCTGAGGAATTGTGGAACATGTTTTTTGATGGCTCAAGAAACAAAAAATGGTGCAAGGACTAGTGTATTAATCATCACTCCTGATGAGGAGAAATACAATTTTTCATTCAGGCTTCATTTTAGCTACACCAATAATGTAGCTGGGTATGAAGCATTGATATTAGGTCTCCAATTGGCATAATGGAGAGGGACCAAATCCTTACATGCACATGGGGATAGTGAGTTCATTATCAATTTGGTAAGAGCTCAAAGCATAACCAAGAACAACCTTCTTAAATATTACAAGCATAGAGTTTGGTACTTAATGGAAGGGTTTGCATCCTTCAACATATCTAGTTTCCCTAGGAATCAAAATAAACATGCTAACCGACTGGTAGTAGTTGGTGCCCAACACAAAATACCAGCTTATGTTGTGAACGAGAAAGAGAAATAGGTTAGGCTTGTAGTTAGGTCTGCAGTACCTGACAATCGAGTCAATTGGCAGGTTTTGGATTCAGATCAATAGATTATCAACATTTTACAAGAAGTGGTAGAGTTCTCAGTCAAGAACCTATTGGATATTAGAGTTATTGGAATGTGTTGTTGTCATTCATGCCAACATATTTGTGTGTTGCAGTGAATTGGTTTGTTGAAGAGACTTATTTTGGTGATCTATTGTAGATGTGTTGATACATATTAATAGGTTTTGAGATACTTATCTCTAGTTGATTTAGTATGAGTTTCATGATGCTATGTGGTGATTTGATCAAGTTATGTGGTCTGGTATCTGGATTGGTTTTTCACTGTTCTGTGTTGAATAGTTGTGGTATATGATCCATATTTCTCTTGAATGATTATATCTTGAGTTGTGGATTTCGGAGTGTTTGGGATGTTCATATGTGTCCTTTGATCAGATGGTTCATGATTTAGAAATTTGAAAGCCTATCCTTCAGTTTGACAGTTGTTGTTCTTGAGATTTAGTGATTAGTTAATGATGATACTTGTTATTCGAGTTGTTGCGGTTATTCCGGTGGAATTCATGTTGCTTTTTTATGTTCTATGATCATGTGCTATTCATTTTGGTCATCCGCGTTGATCATGGTGCGCTTTATTGAAGATTTTATTGGTCTGGTGGGATTCTTTGTGTTATGCAACATATTCATTGGTTTAGAGTGTTGTAGATGATCTTGGCAAATTATCTGGTGGTGTTGCATGTTTGAGGATTTGATTTTGGTCCATGTTATATCCTTGCTGACATTGTATTGGTCTGGCTATCGATTTATGTATCATGTGATGTAATTTTATAATTAGGTCTTATGTGTTGAGCCAACCTCAAGGCTAAGGTTGATGATTTGTATAAATAAGTGTTGTAATCATATAAGGTGAGTGTTTTAAAGTGTATTTAGTTGGATCTATGATTCATGAGAGTATTGTATGTGTGAACAAATGAATTTATCTTCTCCTAGTGGAGAAGAGCAAAGAAGTGTTGTGCAAATAGTATGCTTAACTAGAACTATAATCAAGAATTTGGAGATGATATTATTTCAATTCATGTAATTTAGATTGTTGTCTGATATTTGTAAGGTAGTGAGCCTTCCTTAGGGTTGTATCCCTTCTTGTTTTTGAGCAGTGAGCTCTAGGCTATGTTCCTGAAGCATGTGCATCCACCATTGTAATATTTACACATAGTACTACAGAGTATCATCATGTTGTGGGTAGGTTACCTCCGTCATTTTTTCCTTGACCGAGTTTTCCAAGTCAAAAATCCATGTGTTATGTGTGTTGTTGATGTGGTATCTATCTTTTCTATTATTGTTCCTAATTAGATCGAAAGTTGAGGTTAATTTGTTTGAGTTTGGTAAAAACTGATTCACCCCCCTATCATTTTTCCTACATTATTGTTGCCTTGCTGCCAATAGAACCAACCCCTACTATAGAGTCAATATGGAGATCAGATCATGCAACTAAGTTCAAACAAGCTGCCCAAAGGATTAATCACCTTGAAGGGGATTTTCAATTTATATGACCAAGTGAAGGGGAAAACTATGAATCTAGCTACAATGAAAGGAGATTATAAGTCAATCTCAGTAGCTGATGGAAGAACTCTCAACTTAGGAAAGATATGTTTCAAAATAGACTGGGAGGTCTTCATCAACCTTTGTAAAGAATATAATGATATTTTTTCTTTTACTTATGAAGATCTAAAAGGGTTTCACCCTAGTCTAGCCCAGCATACCATAGAGATAGATCCAAATGCAAGGCCTATCAGACAAAAGAAAAGGCCCATGAATCCCAAGGTTGAATCCTTAATGAGAAAGGATTTTTCCAAGCTCATAGAATCTAATATAATTTTCCCAATAAAAAATTCTTCTTGGGTAGCTAATCTTGTTCCAGTTAGGAAAAAGAATGGGAAATCAGGTTATGTGTAGACTTTAGGGATCTCAATAGGGCATCCTTTAAAGATCATTATCCCCTTCCTTCCATGGAACAAATCTTGGCTAAAGTAAGTGGCTCAAATAGATTTTCTTTCTTGGATGGATATTCAGGATATAATCAGATCCTAGTACATGAATCAGACCAATTCAAGATTGTGTATACTACTAAATGAGGCACCTATGCCTATTGTAAGATGTCATTCAGACTAACCAATGTAGGCATCACTTTTCAAAGAGATATGGATATGGCCTTTAGGGGAGTATTAGCAAAATCTGTGTAGGCATTTCTAGATGATATAACTATGTACTTCAAGAATGCAACCTACCACTTCAGCCACCTTGAACACGTATTCCAAAAATGCAGAGAATATGGTGTGTCTTTAAATCCTAATAAGTGTACATTTTCTATTGATCAGGAGAAATTATTAGGACACATTATATTAAAGGAAATTATGGCCATAGATCCGAGAAGGGTGGAGGCCATTCTATCACTTACAATTCCAAGTCACAAAAAGGTTTGAAAAGATTCCTTTGTAGGATTAACTTTCTAAGGAGATTTATTCCAAACCTGGCTGTGATGGTTAAACCTCTCATGACCATGTTAAAAAAGGATATAGTTTTTAGATTGACTAGGGAGGGAAAATATGGTTTTGAATAGATCAAACAAGAAATTTCTCAAGCCCCTATCCTTGTAAATTCCAATTATGACAAAGACTTCATCCTCTATACTTTGGGAGGAGAAGCAAGTATCTCATTTGTTTTAAGTGAAGGTGAATTAGAGCAGCCCATTGTCTTTTTTAGTGAAGGTATACAAGATTATGAGCTTAAGTGTAGCTATGTAGAGAAGAAGGTCATCACTATGGTTAGGACATTAAAAAAATTTAGACACATGTTATCCAACAATCAGATTCAATTCCTTGTCCCAAATGTAAGTATGAAGGATTTTCTCCTAAACAAGGATATTAGTGAGAGGAGGGTCAAATGGATCACCAAGTTTATGGAATACAACCTCAACATAAAAATCACCAATCTTGTAACTTGAAAGAACCTTTGTGAGAAATTTGTTTCATCTTTTGGAAAAGACCCAAAGACCGCCCGTGTTGTAGGAGGAGGAATGATAGGCCAACAATGAATTTTAACAAAATAGTTGGTTTGAGGACATGACTACATTCTTAAGGGATGAAAATTATCCTCCTAATTTTGACAAAAGTAAGAGAAGACACTTGAAGCTTTAGTCTATCCCTTATGTATTAATGGATGACATTTTGTTCAAAAGGAACCCTAATAGAGTCTTACTGAGATGCATCAAACAAGATCAAGTCAATAGACTATTAGAAGAGTTTCATTATGGTCCCTTAGGTGGCCATTTCTCTACAAGGACTACTACCATGAAAATAATTAGGGCATGCTACTATTGACCTTCCCTTTCTAAGGATTCACATAATTGGGTAAGGAAGTGTTTGGAGTGTGCCCTTTTCTCAGGTAAAAAAAGATTGGCTTCCCTTCCTCTTCATCCTATACAAAATGATCAACCTTCTACTCAATGGGGCCTAGATTTTATTGGCCTAATTAATCCTCTATCAAGTGATGGTCATAAGTGGGATTTGACTACCATAGATTACTTCAGAAGGTGGATGGAGGTAGTTTCCTTGAAATATGCTACTGGAAGTTTAGTGGTTAAATTTGTAGATGGAATTGTAACTAGATTTGGCACCCCCTTCACTATCATATATGACAATACTAAGGCTTTTGTTAGAGCTCAAATCAGTTTATGAGTAGTTAGGCATGACATGTATTCTAAGACATCATAAAAATACTACCCTCGGGGGAATGGCCTAACTGAGTCCTTCAATAAGAACCTCATCAAAATCATTAAGAGGACTCTAGATGACAACCAAAGGTCTTGGCGTTTGAAGTTGGGGATAACCTTATGGGCTGATAGGAACACACCTAAGAGAGAAATTGGTAATTTACCTTTCATGTTAGTGTATAGAAGAGAAACAAGGCTTCCTTTATCTCTTGAGTTTCCCTCTTTTTACTTGGCACACTTGCTAGAACTCGTGGATAATTATGACATGAACGTCGAATATGCAGAGCTGATGGAGCTAGAAAAAATCAGAAATAAGGCCATGTAGACCCTCAATATCCATCAGGGATAGGTCAAAACAAGTTTTGACAGGAAGGCCACTCATAGGACCTTCAGGGTTGGTGAACTTTTTCTCAAGTGGGATTATGACCAAGACAAACTAGGTAGGCACTCCAAATTTGATGCTATTTGGAGTGGCCCAAATATCATCACTAATTTTAAGGAGGCCAAATCCTTCCATCTATCTAGACTTAGCAGTGATGCTCTCCCCATTACAAACAATGGCATCCACCTTAAGGTTTGATTTTGAGGTGATTTTGGCCCATGTAAATATTGGTTAGCTTTTGACTTTCCAAGAAGTGCAGAAGGACAAAATATTTTCACCTAGAATAGAAAAGTTTTGATATTTTGTAGGTTACAGAGTAAGAGATTTTTTCATTTTGTTGCAATCTTGACTCTATGTCCAATGGATTCTCCCAAGCTATCGATCTTATGACAAGCGGGCTTGCCATCCCCTCTCAGTCACCAAAAATGTTGACCATTTTTTTGTCAAATTTAGCCATGTAGATAAGTAGTTTGAGATAGCCCACTCGATAAAACATCGTTACTTCCCCAAAGGCCTAAACCCTAAACCCCTTAAGGATTTTTGCCTTATCTTTTTCGGCCTTGTTCTTTTTTTTCATTGACTGGTTGGAGTAGTCATTTTAATAGTTTACTGCTCTATCACAGCGGTTATGACTTGCCTTTAGGTCCCCCTTGCGGTATTGTGGTAACTACTGGATATTTACTTCTCTATTGCAATAGTTAGAGTTGGTGGTGGGGTCCTATTTATAGTATGGTGATGGCTGCTAATGCATTATTGCATTATCATGATAGTCAATTTTGCAAGCTAGGTTCCACTTTGCGGTACTGTGGTAGTTGGATGGTGGGAATATTTACGATGTTATTGTGGGGTCACAGTGGTTTGGGGGCAGTGGTTATTTTCCCCTATAATATTGAATTAACCTTGGAGGTGGTCAAAATGAAGCCACATTGTGTTATCATAGAGGTTAAGGAACCATGGCTATGTTTGGCTGTGGTACTGTGATAGGTTTTGTTGGCCAATGAGGCCAACTAGACTCGATGAGAGCCATCTAATTTTGCTAGAGAAGGAGATCGACGAATTTGTTTTAATTTCTTTGGAGAAAGTTTTTTTGGGTCCTCGAAGCACATCCCTATCATCCATTTTCACATGATGGAGAAGATCAAGTGGCCTAGATTTAAACCTAAAGTGGACATTGAATTTCAACTGATGCTCGAGGGTGCTTGTTGACTTAATGCATTGAAAATCAGTTTCTGAACTTGTTGGTGAACCAAATTGGATGTGATCTCTTTCCAATTTCTCCAAGAGGCCGAGGGACGATTTTCATTACTTTACCATTTCCCCTATAGATGTCTCTCTCAGCTACCCATGCCCATTTATTGCCTATAAAAGACTTTTGGGCCTAACACGGATGTCATACGCCATCCAAGTGTAGGGATTTGCTTTAAATCTAGGGATCTTTTCTTTTTCACAGTTCTGCAAAAATATCTTTAGGAACACAACTTCACATCAATCAATCCGATCTGATCCTCCTTCATTTATAACCTAACCCTAGTCAATTTAGGGTTTCAAATGGAATGTTCCATATGAGTTATGCCTGATCTATAAAGGCAATTTTTGTAACATATTCAAGGTGTTCTCCCTTTTCTCTTATAGAATTCAATGATTTTTGCAACTGTAATTACCTTTCCTTTATTTTAATAAATCATCTATTTTACCTTATTTCTGTTGTTGGATACATTGTGTGTTAATCACCTTTCATTATGCAATTTTTCTCCTTTTGTCTCTAGATTTTAGTTTGTGTTAAATTTGCATGTATGTGTTGTCTGTGGATATCTCTCAATCCCTCTCAACACCTACCTAGGTCCTAACCTTCCTATTTTTATTTGGATACAGTTGTTAGATTGAGATTTGTGTATGATTTTGTATGGTTTATTGATGTCTTGTGCATTCATAGGTAGTGAAAGAAACACATTTCAATCTAGGTGCATCACCTCTCATTTCCCTTTTAGCATTCCTTCCCCCTTCCCCCTCTTTATTAGTAGAATAGGCTTTAAAAGTGTTGGGTTGGTCTAACACTACACTCTGATTAGAAAAGAAGTCATCCTTCTTCGAAGATTCAATGTCACATGCATAAGGTCCCATACTTGGAGGTTGTTTCTGTGTTTCACAAGGTTGTTGAGAGTTTGTGTTCAAAAATGTTGCAAAGTTTTGTCACAAGAGTACTCAGTGGCTATAAGTATAAATTTGTGTCCATTAGAGGAGGTAGGGTTGATCTTTCCCATGAGGTCAAGTCCCCACTAAGAAAAGGTCCATGGTGATGTTAATGGTTGGAGATCCTGTGCTAGCACATTATTGAGATCACCATGCATTTGATACTTCTGACATTTCCGAACATACTTATATGCACTCTTCTTCATGGTTGGCCAATAGTATCTAGAAATCATGAGATTTTGCCAAAGTAGGACCACTAGAGTGAGCCCCACAAATACCTTCATGTACTTCCCTTAAAGATATTTGTGCTTCTTCCGAATCAAGACATCAAAGGAGAGTTTAATCATGACTTTTTTGATATAAGGTTTTTGCAATGATAATGTATCGAGAGGCTTGTCACATAAGGGACATTAATTGGTTACAAGATACATTAGGGGATAAGTATTGGTAATAAAGGTAAGAATAGATGTCTTTGTACTAGGGTGAGTTTGAACCAACAACCATAGACACATTCAGATTGGGGAACATCATAAGCAGGGACCATTAATTGATCTACTAAGAACTCAAAATGTGTCACATTACTCAACATGTTTAGTAAGGACCACATTGTTTCCATTGCATCTACCATCTTATTTTGAATATGGGGGAATTTATCAAAGATGATAGGTGAAAATACTACTTAAAATCATCTACCATATGTTTGTATGGCAAAAAATTATCATATTTGGTTAAGTAAATATCATTGACCCACTTTATTGCTAGTTGAGAGTCTCCATACACACAAAGATCCTTAACTTTCCACTCCATTGTTGTACGAAGCTCGATGATGAGAGCTTCATATTCTTCCATGTTATTTCTGAAAGAGAAATTGATTCTGTAAGACTTCAACATTGTATCCCCTTGAGGTATTATAATTAGGACTATTGCGCTTGCTCTATGGTTTGTATAAGATCCATCAAACTACAATTTCCACTTTGTTGAGGTGGCTATGGTGAATATTGATTTGTTAGGGAAATTAGTCAATATAGGGTGGTCAGTTGGAAGTGGTGCTTCTACTAGTTGATCTACTATTATTTGTCCCTTAATGGCCTTTCTATCCACATATTTAATGTCAAACTCATTAAGGATTGTAGCCCATTTAGCTTGCTTGCTAGTTAGAGATGCTATGTTGGTAATGAGATTTACTTTATGAATAAACATGTAATGCCACACCTTTTGTGATCCAAAAATAAAAAGGCATGCACATTTAATAGGAGTATAATTTAGCTCATAGCTAACTAGTATTTTATTGATGTAGTAAATAGATCACTCTCTCTCTTGGTCATCATGTTGTGCTAGGTGAGCCCCCAGGGAGGAGTTAACAGTGGAGATATACAAAAATAGGAGTTTTCTAGGTGTAGGTGAAACTAACAATGGCGGTGCAAGCAAGTAATCCTTTAATTCTTGAAAAGATTCCTAACACTATTCAATATATTTAAATTTCACTCCTTTTCTAAGAAGATGTTGTAAAAGTTGGAACCTATTTGCTAACTGAGCAGTAAACCTCCTGATGGACTATAATTTCCCTTGTAGGCTTCTCAATTGTTTCAAGTTTGATGGAGGAGGCATCTCAAGAATAACTTTCACTTTAGTTGGATTTACTTTGATTCCTCTTTTTGATATGATAAACCCATGAAACTTTCCAGATGTAACGCCAAAGAAACATTTATTTAGATTTAGCTAGACATTATATTCTTCTAGTCTATCAAAGATTCAAGCTAGAACAACAAGGCAATTTTTTCTTGTAGTAGATTTGGCCAATAGATCATCTATATAGTCTTCCATGATATAATGTATTATTTCATGAAATAGTGTGGTCATGGCTCTTTGATAGGTTAATTACAAATTCTTGAGTCCAAAGGGCATTACATTCCACTAGTAGGTTCCCCATGGATAGGTAAAAGCACTTTTGTGTTGCTATTCTTATTTGATTATATCCAAAAAAGCCATCCATTAATGAGAGCATTTCATGCCCAGCTGTAAGATCGACAATCATGTCAATATTGGTGCATATTTATTGATTTTATCATAAGCACCAGATTTGAGATCCACATAGGATATGGTCTATTGGTCTGATGAAGCCTACATTGAGAAACTTTTTCAACTCAACCTTGACCAATAGGGATATCTAAGGATGCATTTTATTTAATTTTTGTTTGTAAGGTTTCACTCCTAGAAGGAGAGGTAGGTTAAGAAGAACCAATTTAGGGTCTAGACCTGGCATATATGCATAGGACCAGGCAAAGTTTACTTGTCTTTCTTTGAAAAAATTGATGAATTTATCTTTTTCCTATGGCCAAAGAGACTTTGCAAGATTGATCTTCCTTACATTTTCATTATTCATCAGGTTTAATTATTCTAATTGTTCAACTAGCAGTGATGAACTGTATTGATAAATAGCTAGGTTGTCCATTATTCCATCCTTTGGTGCCTTAGAGAGATTTTCACCATTGGATACGCCATTTGTTTTTACTATTTTATGGTTGGAGAGTTCCTTTCAATTTTCACCTTGAGACCTAGCATTCTTATTTTCTTTTTTATTTTTATTTACACTTTCTTGGATAGAAGAAGGAATATATTCCCCAAAACAAGCTACTCTATCAATATGTATAGTGTATCCAACTTTATGATCCCTATATAGTATTCCCTCTTGAATTCCTAAGAATTCAGCTATTTCTTCATCATCTTCAAACCAGTCTAAATGCGGTGTATTTTGTTGAGCCTAGTCGATAAGGTGAGGGAACACAAGGGAAATGTCATAATCACTATTAGAATAGGAGGTGATAGGTATTGAGGTTAAGGTATGCACATGTATCAAAGTTATGTCTCTAGGAATTATTATCCAATTACTTATCTTCATAGACAATTCTATCATCAATTATTTATTGGTGATCATAAGATCTATTGATGACATAAGTACTATTTTTGTGCAGATCTATTGATGACATAAGTACTATTTTTATGCAAGGAATCTCATCCATAGTTATTGGAGTCAATATGAACATAACTCTTCTCTTCAGATTGTTCATCAATAGTTGCACTAACATTTTTCGAGGGCTCAAACAATGGGGTATATGTGGTTTCAACCACTAATGGTATGTTGCTTCATCTTGTAGAGCCTTCTTCCATTTTCCCATATCCTAATCCTTGATTTCTTGGGTTCTTTGTAGGACAAATTGGTTCTATTACTCATTTTTGTGCTCCTAAACTAGTGGTACTATTATATACATGCATTTGGTAGCATTGCAAACCTTTTTCCATACTTCTCTATGAGAAGTTGAACTTGAGGTGTATCTTCCTCATCTTGATATAACCATTTGCACATTATTTAACTCATGCCACTTGATAAAGGAGGACAAAGGTAGATACTGAAATATATATTTTCTTTTACATTGATCATTATGGTTTGGTTGTAGTCTACTAAAGAACTTTGGTGATGTGGGTAGCTTGCTGATGTAGAAAGCCTTTGTGTAGGAGTATTATCTACATCCCTTATCATTTATGAGAGGTTTAATATTAGGGTGGGAATTGGAAGGAGCTAATGTATTTGATATTGATAGAGACTCAAGGTGTGAGGTGAGTTGAGCTTCCCAATTTATTGAAATTTGATTATCAAAGTTTTTCCTGAAGTTATTGTAGTATTCGAATGGATTGGGATCTCTTGTTATTGTAATCTTAATGCCATTATATGGAGTTGCCTGCATAGAATGGATCCATAGGTGACCAAGGAGAATATTATAGCCCAACTCAAGGTCTATGACTTGAAATACTATGTCTCTTGTTATTGGGCTAACTCTTATTGGTATTCCCTTATGTGGTTTCTCCACATCATCATAGGCCTTGATGTTGATCTTTTTAGAAGCGTCAATACCATGCTTGCAATATCCTAGTACCTTAATCAATTTTAATGTATATATATTAAGACCAATGATACCATCTATCACTACTCTTTCGATTTTTTATGTTTATGGACTGTAGCATCATAAATTGTACCTGCATATAATCTTATGCTCATCTAGACCTCACCTTGGTGCTTCATCTTTCCATGGTTGATGACTGTTTTGATTTTGATCACACCACTTATAAACTTGTAGTTTCATCACCTTCCCTACCTTCTTCTTAAGTCCGAGTCTTGATTTTGAGGACCAATGTGTTGGGTTCCATGGTCCTAGCTCAAGAGTAGGGTGTTGGAAACCTTGGTCCTCATAATGATTACCTCAAGTGAGTGGAAAATTTGATCCCATGTCATCCTACTCCAAAAAATTAATTAATTTTTGGGTAGTAAAGTATAAAAGGAGGTCTACCCCTCTCATTTGAAATATAAGGACTTCTATGATCTCAATTACACACTAGCAAATTTAATTCAAGTGACCAATCAATTAGACATTCATCAAGCATTGGAGAAGTGAAGTCAAGTTTTGGAATTCAGATGGCATCCATGATAACCTTTCTATGAAGACATTCTAAAAGACATCCTAAAACTATTTCATGAATATCCAAATAAGATTCATCAAGGAATACATTTAGATTGTAAGCATTTCATTTCAGATCTAGACTTTTTCTCAAAAGAAAAACATCTTGCTACAATTTCCATTTTAATTATTACTTCAAATTCAAGGTTAATTCTTAAATGGGGGTTTTACCTAAGGCAAATCCCTATCCATAACAATTTTTTCTCTTTTAGTGTGTAGGGAATTGACTCAGGAGTTGTACTCAGATATTCCAACAAAGTTGACGATGATGAACATGTTTAGCTTTTGACAGAGTGAAATTCAGAGAACCAGTTGAATCTCCACTACCTAGTGTTGGAATCAATGAACACTAAGAGGGGGGGTGAATAAATGTTATGTAATTCTTAAGTTTATTAAACTGATTCTTAAACCACTGGATGCAAAAGAATGAAAGTAAAGTGTAGAAACATAAACCAATCAACCACAATACCATAACACCATAATTTTTACGTGGAAACCCAGAAAGGGAACATGGTGGGATTTGAACCCACAATATTATTATACTTTGATCAGGAGTATGATAATATTACAAAAGGGGAATTCACTTGCATTCAGGCACACTACCTAGATCTCACTTCTCAAATACATAATAGGGCTACAACCTAGACAAAGGCTCATTGCCTTATAGGAGATTACAATTGATTATAATAATAAATGAGCTGAATAATAATATATACTAATTCCCAATAGTAGTTCTAGTTAGGCTCAATTTGACTTCTACAATTGTTCTGCTTGTCTGCTCTATTTTGTTGCACTGTCATACACCAGAGCACCAAAAACTTCAACATTCACCAAACTTCGCACATTTTCACATACAAACTTCTCAAATTCATATCGTCGTTTAAAATGCTCGACCAAATCAATCTTATATATCCACACTGCCAAGATAGATCAATTCTCATGTCGTCTTCCAAAACCACATAACACACAACATGAAACGTGTATCAACAAGTCGACTTAATTCATCCATAAATCCATATGTGGACCCAAACAAATGATAACAATATTCACATATGATGGCCCAATCTCCTCGAACTCAAAACCAATCACTGAAATCATCCCAAGGATTCTGCACCACATGTTACATCAAAATAGCTCTATTTTTCTTGAATTACTAGATAGTGAACCTTTAATCTCGCTTATGAATCAATGTCAAAATATCCCTAACTTGCCCTCTGGATGCACTGTCTTCCATATTAACTACATTATTCATCGCATAGGTAGATTGAATCATCATAAGATACAAGAGGCAATGCCAAATAACGATAATAAGATGAGGATTAAGGTTCATGGTACAGGTGGTATTCCACCTAAGATGACCGTTGGTGCCATTAGGCAGGAAGTTAAACCCTTTTGAATTTGAAAATTCCCTCCTCCAGTGCTCTATGCTAGTTCGAAGGGAGAGGGAGAAAGAGTCAGTGAGGTTTGTGTCCATTAGAAATTGCATTGCTAAGCTCTCCTTCAATAAGGAGTCTGATATTGGAAGGCAACGAGTTGCAGTTTCTCCAACATCTCAAACACTGTTCATGGAGTCTTGAAGCCGCAATAGAATCTGCCACCCTTTTACCTTCTCTATAGATATGGTTTAATAGAAAGGAGTCAAAGGTAGACATAAGACAAAATATATCTGATGATGCCATTAATTGACCAATTGATTTTATTCATCCATTTAACAACATCAATTATTAGTTTAGAATCCCCTTCTATAACGATAACCCAAAAACCAATAAAGAGTGCATTACAAAGGCCCTAGGCTAGTTCCATATCTTCAGCTTGATTGCTTAAATAGTCATTCAAATTAATAGGATAGGCTGCAATTAGCTCCCCAGTAGGAGATCTTAAAAATCCACCCCTAGCTGCCATAGCAAGTCTTGCACCACCATTGAAGTTGAGCTTGATGTAACCCCGATTAGGTGGCAACCATTTGGTATTCAACCTATGGATGCGTTTAGAGTTATCAAAGGTTGCAAAAAAGTCAGCGAGGTTCCAACTAAGTGCAACTTCATAATCAGAAGTGGATGGGGGATTGGGAGGTAATTTAACAATAGTGATAGATAGGTTCTCCAATAGAAGTTTAATAAATCGCAAGAAGACAAACTCAACTGAAGCTTCAGTATCCTAGAAATTCCTATTATTTCTTTCTTTCCAGATATTCCATATCAAACATGGAGATTTTATGTTATCTTAATCATTGATATTAATTATAACTTGACTGGTATAAATTAATTAATAGTTAATTATTGTTTATTGTTGCTTTAACCATGTTTTTTATTTAATAAATATATTCCTATCATTGGATATTATTTATTAAATGTTTTATTATTGTGCATGTGAATATTTTTAGTGTGGGAGTTATATTGAGTGCAAATTATGCTTTATTTTGGGACTGATTGTTCTATTTTGGTGGAACTAGTTGTTCTTTTCGATGGATAATTATATTTTTAGCTGGAAACAATTATTTATTCTTTGCATGTTGTTGAGTGGGAGGTAACTATTTTTAAGGGAGTTTTTAATTGGTGTTTTAATATTGAAATACTATTGTTTAATTGTTTTAAGATAATTTTTTTTTGGAAATTAATTTAATATTATTGATTTAATATTTTTTAGGGATATTTTTTATGATTTTTGAATTAGGGTTTTGCTTTTCTTTTGTGCATGTTTTTGTGAAGCTTTATTTAGATTATAAAGCTTTTTTTATATATTCTCTTTATGAGAGTTTTATTTTATGTTTTTCTTTTCATGAATCTTTGGGAGAAGAATTATGATTGCGAATTGTGGAGAATTTTTAAGGAGAGAATTTTTCTTGCCATAATGATTCAGCTAGTTTCGGTGTAGAAGGATTGGGTTTTTCAGATTGGATTGTGAATTTTGGAGAAGGGTTTGTAGTTTTTTTGTATTGATTCGAGTATAATTGCTTTTTTGATTTTTTCTTAGAGCTTGGATTGGATTGTTTGGGCTTGATTGCTGGAATTTTTTTTTCTGATTTGAAGAGGATTCATGTTTCAAATATTTGTCTACAAATTCTCTCTCTTTCTCTATGTTTGTTCATAGGTTTTCAAGTAGGTTTCTATCTAGATTGATTATGAATTCAGTTTTATTTGCAGTTTTGTTTATAATTGATTATTAGGGGGGCTTGAGAATGTTGTTTTGATTATATTTATTGTCTAAAATCATTTCTTTATTCATGTTTTGAAAATAGTCCTATATGGTTAAACCGGATGTGGGGATTGATTGTTTTAGTTAATCATTTTTTCTTCATGTTTGATTAGAAACCTTGCATAATTCTCTATGTTTGGTATTTAGAACTTTTGAGCAACTGCGGAGCTCAATTGTACACATTTAGGGCATCAATTTTACTCATTTAGGATATTAATTTCACAACAAATTGGACTCAATTTTTGCAGATTTGAGCCCCAACTATGCAACTCTTTTGGGTTTTGATTTTGGTTTATAATTTTGGTTAATTTGGTTTCCCAGTCAATCCAGAGGCTATAAGTGAGTATGTATCCTATCAATTTTTTTTTATGTCTCACAGAACTTAATTTGGCTGGATTGATGTTCATATTCCCTTTCCTAAATTTGATTATGAAAACGAACAATGATTTTGAGGTTATGATTTGGTTTTAGGACTTGACCTTGTGATTGGTCTTTATTTGAAATTCTTATTTGTAGATTGTGAGATCTATTCATGTATATGGATCCTTGATGTTCCTATTTATATATCATATGTTTGATTATGCTTATTTTGAGCCATAAAGGATAAGTTATCTAGGTGCACTAAGGAGGAGTGGCTCTCTATGGGGGCTGGGGCCCAAAGTCACTGCCAGGATAACCGATAAGAGAGTAGATTAATAAGTGATAAAATTAATAAAACTTTGGGTTGGGTTTACACACTAATAAGATATTTTTTTGTGCCCACTCATGGCCTCGTGTGCTCGTATAGATAGAGGATAAGATTAGGAATGTCTATCCATCTGGAGAGACATTCTGAACTGGCATGGGCATGCAATACCTTGTCATTAGGAAATGATTGTATGGTACCACATAAGTTCTCCATTGGGGCTAGGGTATAGAGTTAGGAGAGGGTTATACTACCAAGATAACCCATATTGAGGCTATGATATGAAACTCTGATGCAGGAGCATCCCTAGTTCATGGAAATCTTGCATCAACCAAAAACATTTTCTTTTTAGTTTGTTTGTTGTTTTGCAATTTCAACATTTCTCTCTGTGTTTCTTTGCATTTTCTCAGTGGATCTTGTAGAGATAGATTTTGTGTGTTCATGGGATGTTTGGATTTTTTTCTAACATGTTATCACTTCCAGAATATGATATAATTTTTTGGCTTGGAACACCAGAACCGCTTGGACCTATTTGGCTATTGGTGAATCTTGTGGATCACTTTCATAGCTTGTGAAGCTTTAGTTTGTTGTTTTCAACATTCCTTGGCATGTGGCCGACCCTCTGTTGGGTCCGCACTTTATTCTATGGATTCTCAGGAGCGATCTCTTTGGCAGAGTCTGACCTTGTTGTTTTAAATGTTACATCTTATTCATTGGCATTTTGTTTCATCTTGGGCTGATGAGGATCATTCTTAATCATATAAATAAATTTAATTTAGCATATGTGAATCAGTTTTGGACATTGGGAAGAATAATCATAAGGTTAGGAGGTCTACAGTTGGCTCACAACCTTTCTTAAGCCCAGATATTGTGATAGAGCATGTATGTAATTAGGCCAATGTGTTGAATCTTGTAAGCCCGCATTTTGTAATTGATTTGATGATATAATATAGTCTTGTTTGCATTTCCTCCATCATATTGTGTCACTTTTGTTGTATTAACTCTTATTGCATAGTTTAGACCATTCTCCTTGAGGACTTACTCCTACTGTGACTGCACCAACTGGTATCATAGCAAGATTTCATTCAGGAGATTGTGGAGTCCTGTAAGATTTTGTTGTAGGGTGGCAGATTGAGGATCCAACCAGCAGCTATAGAGGGCTTGCATGAAGATGGCTTAGAGGAATTCTAGAGGTGTTGGAGCATGTCGAAATGTTGAGAGGAATTGTAGCCTAGATGGAAGTTGTTGAAATGGCCCTGAGAAGAGCTCCAAATGTTGAAGATGAGAGTGATGATGAAGAATAAGTAGCTAGAGAAGAAGGAGAAAATCCATCGGTGAATAATCTACATGAAGAGAGGTTTATAAGATCATTGTCTAGAGAAAATACCAGACCACATTTTACCCCACAGGATTAAGATGGAATGTTGGATTCAGATGAATTTCTAGATTGGATCACAGAGATCAAAAAATATTTTAATTTGGAAGGAACCACTGAAGATAGGAAGGTAAGATATTCTTGCACTAAGTTGAAAGGAAATGCATCTCTTTGGTGGGAACATTTGTAGGTAGATAGAAAGAGAAGAGGTAAAGAGAAGATCAAATCTTAGGAGCGGATGGTTAGTAAATTGAAATCAAAATTTATGGTTGTTCATTATCACATGAATCTGTTCTAGAAGTTGCAAAATCTAAATAAAAAAGAATCTACTGTGAAGGAGTATACTGAAGCATTCTACAAGTTGAATATCAGATCCAGACATACCGATGATGAGATTGAACAAGTTGCTAGGTATTTGAATGGGTTTTGGATGTCTATACAATATGAAATCAATCTAATTAAGTTGTAGATTTTTGAGGAGGATTATCAATATGCCTTGAAAGAAGAAGAGAAGTTGAAAAAAAGTCATGAGCAGAAGCAAAGAGGTAGAGGTGGAAGGTTTTCCAGAGGAAGATTTTAAGGAGGAAGAAGCTATTTCAGAGGAATAGGACTGTACGTTAGGAAATCGGAAATCATCAAAGCAATATAAAATATTAATCATTAGCTAAATCACGAAAGCAAAATTGCAATGATTAATCCTAAACACACTCAATAAAGACATAAAGACAAAACATTCAAAACTAAATACTATGCAAACCAGATATAGATCTAAATGCTTCCT
This sequence comes from Cryptomeria japonica, assembly GCF_030272615.1. Taxonomy (NCBI): domain Eukaryota; kingdom Viridiplantae; phylum Streptophyta; class Pinopsida; order Cupressales; family Cupressaceae; genus Cryptomeria; species Cryptomeria japonica. The sequence goes on along the minus strand of NC_081413.1, from coordinate 441,095,525 downwards.
TCATGCGGCTCCATTGTTCTTCATTCCTCTCCAAATAGCCTTTGTTTGTGGATCTCACCTTCAAGTGCATACACATGAGATGAAAGCAAATAGACAAGATTATGGCACAGGAGTACTCGAAATGTGATTTGACAAAGTGATTATAAATTCGATAATCTAATTAGGGATTAGATTGAAGAAATTCATCCAATTTATAGAGAAATTGGAGAAAAAGATCAAATTAGCATGATTCAATCCAAATAGAAATTGCAAATCAAAAATGTCAATTATGACAATTTATGACAAATTATGCACTTTCTATGCAAAATTTGATTGATTGATGATTATGACAAATTATGCACTTTCTATGCAAAATTTGATTGATTGATGATTATGACAAATTATGACAAATTTCTATGTCAAGAATTGATTCATTGTCAATTATGACAAATTTCTATGTCATTCCCATGAAATTAGGAGAAAAATAGGAGAGAATTGAAATTAGGAATTAGAAAATAGAAAAATAGAAAATTGATGAAAATTAGGAAATTAAGTGAATTAATTAATAATTTTTCATTTATTAATTAATTCACAAAGAGAGGAATTATTAGCCAATTAAATGAACATTTAATTGTGATGAGAAGACTTTAGGATAAATAATTAATTTATTAATCCTAGAGAGAGAAATGATAAACAAGGTTAAATTAGAAATGCAAGGACGACAATTAGGTCTTGATATAAAATTGATTTGATGTCGATTCGCCCATGATTGAAGAGGACAAGGATCGATGACCAATCGATTGTAAAATGACGAGATTGACAAGTTGATAAGAGATTGGTAAGATCGACCAACATCATGATTAAAGATTGTTATCGACAAGACCAAATTTGAGAGCGAGACAAATGAAGAATGCAGAAGAAAGACTCGATGCTCGCAAATGATAAAGACCAAGTGTGTAAAATAGGAGAAATGTTAATGCGATGCAAAAACCTAAAATGAGGCAATGCGCAAATGTTAATGTATGATCCCGCAAGCGTTGACCATTTTTAGGTGTCTACATTTTGCCCCTCTTTGAGACAATGCAATATTAAGCGTTGTTTCAAAGAACAATAATGAAACTGCCCTAGACAATGACAATGACATATGCATGCCCCCTCGAGGAATTGGCTGGAAACATGCAGAGAAGAGGCCAATTGATCGATAAAAATGATAGGACATGATAGGATCAAACGGACTGCCAAGACTGACAAAAGAAATGTTAGTAAGAAGAAATTAGACAAAGGACAGTTAGAGATGAAGAAAAACTTGCTTTCAGTAATGCACTTTGTAGGTGAGAACCTTTATTTAATGTAGCAAAATGGATGCGTAGCATCATGGCATTGAAGGCCAGAGCTGAAATGCAACCCTTTTTGCAAAACACAGACACATCGCAGACAAACAAAAATCACAACAAAAAAAGAAAGAGACCATGAACCATCCCGATCACTCTAAATCACTCAGTGACATCATCGAGCAACATATGAACATGATCGAAGCCAAAGATAAATCAGTAAAAAGATAAGATGCACAAATTCCAACAAATCAAACAAACATCTTGATCTTCATTGTCAAAAGTTGAAAGTGCTGATAGGACGATCATGCTGTCTGGTTTTAGGACATGCGGTACCCCGTCTAAGACAGGACATAGTCTGGTTTCGAGTATACCACACCCTGTATAAGACCCATGATAGTAGAGACAAGGACAAATGATATTGAGGTTGATTGATATGACAATTTTGATCAATTTGAATGTCTGGTTTGATTGAAAAGTTCATCTATTAACGCATGATTTCATTAAAGCACAATGTGTGATTGCGTGTCATTGGATGTATACTCAGTGATTTGTCTTATGCACAAAAAGGATATATTTTTTGACAAAATGCTTGTTTTTTGGATTTTAATATTTTGAAATGTTTTTGTGTTCATTTTTTCAGGACTTTATATGACTTTTTTAGGGATTTTCTCAGGACATTATTCAATTTTTTTTTGAATTATTTCAGGACATTTTTCAATTTTTTTGAATTATTTCAGGACATTTTTCCATTTTTTTGTTTTATTTCAGGACATTTTTCAATTTTTTTTGTATTATTTCAAATTTTGCCCCCAGTGTCTAGCAAGGAAAGGAATATGACAGGTGAATAAGTAGGCTTTCTGAAATGATGGTGGATAGAGGGAAGACAAAGGACTTTTATCATGGAGACAATATGGATGCAATTTCCAAGGGCTATTGCATGATGGGACAAGCGACTGGATATGACAATGTAAAGCAGGACCATGGCATGAGGGACATGTCAAGAGGTTTTTGAAACCATGTTTAAATTTTGCATCCTTATGCTAGATCAAGATCAAGGAATGAAACAGAGTGTATGGATAGTGATAAGATATGGATAGGATAAGCAAGACCAAGAATGGATAAGGGCCATGGACTGAAGGTCGGGATAGTGGCAGAAAGTTGCAATAAGCTAGGGAATATGGATGAAAGGTTATAATAAGCAAATGGATAAATGACCAAAAGCAATGATGGACTAAAAGCTGCAAACAAGATGCATGATGCTCATGAAGATCCTTAGCCTTGTCAAGATCAAAGGTGGAAAGAGGAAATGGACCTAAGGGACAATAGGATATGAAGGGTAATGACATGGTATGATAGGATAATGAAGGGCAATAGGATATGAAGGAGGAAACCTACCCCCAAGTGTGGTGTGCAAGAAGTTCATGGATTACACATGATGCCTGTTTGCCAGGTTTTCATCACAGTACTTGCCCAAGGCGCCTGTTTGCCAGGTTTTCACCAGTGGACGAATTATTTTTTTGCTTTACTTTTTTTTTCTTTTGTCTTTTTTTTTTTCTCACTTTTTTTTTTTTACTTTTTTTTTGGATTTTGACTTTTTCAATAGAAGATGGACACATGATAGGGGATGGAAGGAGGACTCAAGCATCTTTTTGTTTGGATAGTAGCCTTGAAATAAATGGACCATGACCTTTGAAAGTATGCTCAAAGACGTTGGTAGGATAAGGACATGGAAAATGAGATGAAACTAAGGCAAGGATTTATGCAAAGGATTGGACCAAAGAGATGGAAGGATGGAAAATATGCATTGGATAATGGATGGGGTATTGGAAGAATTGGGCTTCAGTGGATGGAAATGAGGGCAAGATCAACATTGGCACACACCTTGAGGGGTAATGGACTGATGGAGGAAAAATGTATTTTGGATATTGAGATTTTGACGAAGGAAAGGCTATGGATTTTGGGACATAAGGGCCCAAAATGGATAAAGAAGGTGATGGAGGAATAGACTTGGAATGTTTGGATGGAGGAATAGCAATTGTAGATGCCAAGTTGGATGTTTCTTTAGGCTTTTGTGCTTCAAGGAGCCGCTTAGGGGTCCACATGGTTTTTGATTTTTCATGCTTTTGTGGTTCCTTGGAGTGCATTGCTTGCACAAGGGATTTAGGAACCCATATATATTTTGACTTTGCTTTATTTTTCTTAGTGGGCCTTTTTGGCCTTTTGGATATTTCTTTTTCTTTATAGATCATATTGTTCTTTGTTTTGACATGTCGATTATATTGGACATGTTGATCCTTGAATACATGTGGATTGCTAGACTTATGATGTTTACACTTGGCATCCAAATTGCTTGGAGGGGGAAAGGAATGCATGGATGGATATGAATGAAATGGAGTTCTTTTGGTTTGATGAAATTTACTCAAGGATGTGTGCCTTTGCTGACCTTGCATAGAGAATGAAGGAATATAAGGACCTAAGATGGATGGAAAGTATGATGGGGAAGGTGTATGTTTTGATTTTGATGGAGGGATACCAACGTCTTGAGAGTGAGTTGTGTAGACATGACCCTTAAGATCTTCTTTGACATGAAGGGATTCTTTCTTATGGAGATCTGCTCCTTTGCCTTTATGAATATCTTGACTTGTAGGATACTCTTTTCTTTGGGAAGAAGACGCGAGTCCATTATGAGGTGGATATGATATGAGAGAAATAATGAGATCTTGAAGTGGATCAGCTTGCACCAAAGTGGAAGAACCCATTATGCATGTCGATGGTTCATGAACATCTTGCACTGACACATTAGAATCATGAGGGGGATTAGGATTATGAGGGGGACTAGGATTGTGTAGTGGACATGGTTCAATGACAGGCTCTTCAAGAGATGGAATGGGAAAAATAATGGGATCATCAAAAGAAATGTGATCTTGGGTTGTATATGGAGGATTAAGACAAGGAGATGGAGGAACAAAAGGATCTTGTGGTGGATTTAAAGGAATAATTTGATCTTGACAAGGAGGAAGATCATTGGAATCCTCTTCAAAGGTGCTTTTTTCTTGACTTTCAATGGGATCATTGGAAAGGATGGAAGGGATATCTGTAATGTCAATGGGATTTGAAAGGACATTGTGTTCATGAAATGGAAGGGGATCATTTGGGATTTGATGGACTGGGATATCTTGACCTTGCTCAGGGAATGGAGTATCAATAGGACTTTGGATAGGATGGACAAGAATAGGGGAATCATCATGAGTTTCTAGGAAGATGAGATCCTGGTCAACAATTGGATGGGATGATAAGGTTTTGGGATCCTGATCTTGATCTATTTTAACACGCATTTCTTCATGCTCTAAATTATCCTCTTGACATGAGGTTAGACTTTGGATATGCATGGGGGATTCTGACAAGGGATCAATGGTTTGGCATGAAGGAAATGTACTTTGAACATTTGTACTAGATTCTGGCAAGGAATCAATGCTTAAACATGAGGAAGAGGGACTTCGAATGGGGTCCTCTAAAATAGGTAATGACAATAAAGTGCATGGTGGCATTAGGTCTTGTATTTCTGAAACATGACAAGGATGTGCATCATGAATTGGATTATCTTGGTAATCAATTATGGATAGCCCTTGGATAATTGCATCCTTGGGTGTATTGTTTGATGAGGACAATATGGAAGGTTCTTGTGAAACTTCTAGAGGTGTAGGGATAGATGCCAGTGGAGAGTCAATTTGTTTGTGGGGAGATGAGGCATTGCTAGACATAAGTGTATTAGTTTGATCTTCCTCAAAGAACTCACTTGGTAATTTCCTTAAGATCATTGCAATAAAGCCACCTTTCTTTCGGGGTTTTGACATAGTTGTATCTGGAATTTGAACTTGTTTGGCAAGGATTTGGTCTTGGTTTGATGTCATTTTTTGATTTCGAACTAGATGTTACTCAAATTGGTTTGAAATGTTCAAAATTTGGCTTGGTGTGTGCTGCAAGTTTTGTTTTTGAATTTGTGATTGTGGTTGTTGACATTGATATGTTGATTGAACTTGTTGATATTCCACCATTGGTTAAACTATTTCTTGACATTGTATAGTTGGTTGGACATATTGTTGAAATTGGACCATTGGTTGTGTCTGTTGGAAATGTTTGAACTGTTGAACAATTGGTTGTGATGGTTGAAAATCTGATTGATAATAAACACCTTCTTGTTCTTGTTGTGGAGGCACATAATGTTGAAATTGATGTTGTCTCTTTTCTTGAAATTGTTTCATCATCTCTATTTGTGAGAGGAGAGCTGGTATGTCTGATCATTCAAGAAGAGATCTTACATCAATTGGCTCAATCTTTAGATTTCAACCTGGAAATTTTTGAAACATTTTGGACATTTGTGATCTATTCTTCTCAATGTTTTTCACTCTTTGTTCCAAAATCTCATTTTCTTGAGCTAGTTTCTCCTCTAGTTTTTGTATTTGGAGACTTGTTTCATCATAAAAAGTTTGATCAATGTTGCTTTGTTGTTGGGTTGGATAGAATTGGGATATGCAACTAAATGCAAACTAAATTGATTTTTCAAGGACAATATATGATATGCAACTAAATGCAAACTAAATAGATGAAAATGCAATCTATGGCAAGAATGCAACCTATGTTTTTGGTTGTTTTTCAAGATTTTGACAAACTTTTGAAATGCAAATCTAAAAAGAGACCCTTAGGAAATTGAAATGATGTCTAGACCTCAGAGGACAAAAGGACCAAGTGACAAAAGGACAAAATGATAATGTCTCACCTATATGCTTGGATAATAAGCTAGGTTTGACGAAAATGATATTGATGACAAAAGACAAAAGTTTGACAAGGTCTAGACTTCTTAACAATGACTTAGGGTTGATTCAAAGATTTGGATTACTCAAGTATGACAAAAACTAGTTTTGGCACTATATGCAAAGGGACAATGACTATGCAAATGACCTTAATATGATATGATAATGACCCAAGCTTAATGAAGAGACCTAGGGTATGCAATGTATGACAATGGTATGACTTTAATGCAAGAGGACATATGCAAATGGATGATCCTTATTGATATGCAAAGGAGTATGACTTAAGTGAAACCTAACCTTGGTACTTGACAATGAACTTTGCAAAATGCAACCTAGGATGAACCAAATTGTAAGTGACATGAATGTTAAGACAAGATTTTGAACAATGTTTGATAACCATGTTTGAAGGTGTTTTGAAGTTTGTTGGATGAAATGCTCTTATGTTTAACCTTGTTTTGAATCAATTTGCCTTGTTTTTGAAACGAGATGCAATTCAACTTTTGACAAGTAAAGAAGACAAGATATTTTAACATAGACTCAAGACAATCATGCTCATTCACATATTTCTTATGGTAGGCAAGGACATTAGGTACTTAAGAGGTAGACTTGTTATGGGATTCAAGGAGAATACATAGATGCTTGACCCCACGGGCTCCCCTCCACGGCACTCACTTCTCAGGGCAGCCAAGCATCAGTCCCCATGGAAATCTCCCCATGGCGAACTTAGTATCTCTTCCAAGTATCCGGACTTGTCCTTCTCAAGCAACTAGAAGGGTTTTTGGCCTCTAAAAACAAGGTGTTTAGTAGGGATTTCTATTAAGCGTTACTCCTTGATGTCACGCAAGCATGATTGAGATATTAAGCCCATCAAGATACCAAACAAATGTAGTCATGCAAGAATGATTTAGACCATGAGGCCCTACTTAGATGTTGATATGAGAAAGAGTCCAAGGGTCATCACTTCCCAAGTAACTACAATTCCCATGTAACCCTTCCTTCAAAGCTTTCGCCCATCAGGTATTTGTTTATAGTGAGTTAGAATGCCAAGGTATTCTAGCCATACTCACTTTGGGTTGTTCCCTTCTCATGATTATCACTTGCTTGCAAAAGCAAATGGTCGGGAAGGTAGGCCCTCTAAAGGTGACACACAATCAAAAACATGAGCATGGTATTGAAGATCTGGATTTCTGATCACCCTAAGAAGGATGAGAGCATACTCTCCTACTCCAATGTCAAAATCGACAATCAAAGCAAACATACATTCATTCCATCCTATTTAAAAATCATACTAGGTGCCTACACATTAATTACAAACACAAAGTTTAGTTGGAATATAAGGCAACCTGCAAAATCACTAAGTCAGGAGTTTGATATGTGTAGTCTTTGACTATCGAACTTGCATAAAATGTGTTAGTAGTTTCATTCATCATCTTTGTCATGCGTATGCCAAGGTTCTACATAGAGAATCAGTACCAAAGAAAACCAAAAGGCAGAAAACAAAATGCAAAACAAACAATTTTCAAGTAAAATACTGCATTTTTACCTCTGTTTCTAGACTTTACACAGGTGCAGAACTCATGACACAGGCGCAGGTTTTTTTTTAATTTTTTTAATTTTTTTAATTTTTTTAATTTTTTACACAAGCGCAGAATGCATTTACATAGGCGCAAAATGCTTGACACAGTCGCAGAAGTTCCCAAAAAACCCTGCATTACCCTATTTCTTGGGTTTTTGGCCTGCAAATCATCTCAAAAGCACTCAAAAGCTCGGTTAGGGGGTTAGTTCATGTCGGGTTCACCAATTAATGTACATTAGGAAATCGGAAATCATCAAAGCAATATAAAATATTAATCATTAGCTCAATCACGAAAGCAAAATTGCAATGATTAATCCTAAACACACTCAATAAAGACATAAAGACAAACATTCAAAACTAAATACTATGCAAACCAGATATAGATCTAAATGCTTCCTTCATGTGGCTCCATTGTTCTTCTTTCCTCTCCAAATAGCCTTTGTTTTTTGATCTCACCTTCAAGTGCATACACATGAGATGAAAGCAAATAGACAAGATTATGGCGCAAGAGTACTTGAAATGTGATTTGACAAAGTGATTATAAATTCGATAATATGATTAGGGATTAGATTGAAGAAATTCATCCAATTTATAGAGAAATTGGAGAAAAAGATCAAATTAGCATGATTCAATCCAAATAGAAATTGCAAATCAAAAATGTCAATTATGACAATTTATGACAAATTATGCACTTTCTATGCAAAATTTGATTGATTGATGATTATGACAAATTATGACAAATTTCTATGTCAAGAATTGATTCATTGTCAATTATGACAAATTTCTATGTCATTCCCATGAAATTAGGAGAAAAATAGGAGAGAATTGAAATTAGGAATTAGAAAATAGAAAAATAGAAAATTGATGAAAATTAGGAAATTAAGTGAATTAATTAATAATTTTTCATTTATTAATTAATTCACAAAGAGAGGAATTATTAGCCAAGTAAATGAACATTTAATTGTGATGAGAAGACTTTAGGATAAATAATTAATTTATTAATCCTAGAGAGAGAAATGACAAACAAGGTTAAATTAGAAATGCAAGGATGACAATTAGGTATTGATATAAAATTGATTTGATGTCGATTCGACCATGATTGAAGAGGACAAGGATCGATGACAAATCGATCATAAAATGACGAGATTGACAAGTTGATAAGAGATTGACAAGATCGACCAACATCATGATTAAAGATTGTTATCGACAAGACCAAATTTGAGAGCGAGACAAATGAAGAATGTAGAAGAAAGACTCGATGCTCGCAAATGATAAAGACCAAGTGCGTAAAATAGGAGAAATGTTAATGCGACGCAAAAACCTAAAATGAGGCAATGCGCAAATGTTAATGTATGATCCCGCAAGCGTTGACCATTTTTAGGTGTCTACAAGGACCATGTGTAGATCAAAATAAGGACAAGGAAGTTAGCAAAGATGGTAGTTCATACCGGGAGGATGATAGAAACTTTTATCGGAGAGGAGAACTTGATGGATACTGAGGGTTATGGAAAAGAAGACAAAAGACAAGATAAAAGGGTGTTTAGAAGAACCTGTTTTAAGTGTGGAGGAGAAGGACATCATGCTTTTGAATGTAAGAAGGAAAAGAAGAGTGGGAGAATAACATTGGTAGAAGTAGACCATACTGAATCAGCTAATAAACTGGGAGATGGAGAATTGCTGGTGATAAGGAGAGTTTTGTGTCATACTAGAGAAGATGAAGAGTCCTTGCAAAGGAGGAATTTTTTCAAGACAAGATGTAAAGTATTCGGTAAGTATTGTAAAGTCATTATCGATAGTGGTAGTTCAAGTAATCTTGTTTAGGAGGAGATGGTGAATAAACCAAATTTGGAGATATTGAAGCACCCTAAGCATTATCAGATAGCATGGATTCAGGATGATCATAAGATATTAGTAAGTGAACAATGTTTGTTGAAATTGAAGATTGAATCTTATGATGATGAATTTTTTTGTGATATTATGCCTATGGATATATATCATATCTTGTTGGGTAGACCTTGGCAGTTTGATAGACAAGAAATGCATGATGGTAGGAAGAACATATACTCTATTGTTGCAAATGGGATTAAGCAGACCTTATTACCCTTAGAGGAGCCTCTGAAAACTAAAGTTTGTACAAGTTCTAGAATTTTCTTGGTGGATGGAAGGAAATTCCTAGATGGGATGAGACGTGAGAATGTGTGTTTTTCCTTAGTTCCTAAGAATATTGACAATCTAGAGCATGAAGGAGAACAACCGGAAGAAATAAAGGTGTTGATGACAGAGTATGGAGACATCATTTTAGATAATGTACCTAATAGGTTACTCCCTAAGAGGAGTATCAGTCATTGCATGGATCTGATTCTCAGAGCTAGTTTGCCTCATAAAGTAGTACACCAGATGACACTGGTAGAGAATGAGGAATTGAATAGACAAGTGCAGGAGTTGTTGAGGAAAGGTTTGATCAGAGAAAGTTTGAGTCCTTGTGTAGTGATAGTAGTGTTAGCACCTAAGAAGGATGAGAAATGGAGGATGTGTACCGACTCCATAACAATAAACAAGGTCACAGTGAAGGATAGATTTCCTTTTCCTAGGATGGATGACATAATAGATTGTTTGAGTGGAGCCAAATACTACACAAAGATAGACTAGAAAAGTGAATACCATCATATTAGAATTAGAGAAGGAGATGAGTGAAAGACAACATCCGAGACAAATGAATGATTGTATGAATGGTTGGTGATGCCTTTTGGATTGACTAATGCACCAAGTACTTTCATGAGATTAAGGAACAATGTATGGAAGAAATTATTGGGTAAGTTTGTTATTGTGTATTTGGATGACATCTTTATTTTCATTAAGACAAAGGAAGAACATATGTTTCATTTGAGGCAAGTTTTGCAGAGGTTGAGAGAAGAGAAGTTTTTGATAAACGTTAAAAAGTATAGTTTCATGAAGGAAGAATTAGTGTATTTGAGATTTGTGATATTTGTGAGTGGATTGAAGATGAATCCTAAGAAGGTAAGAGAAATTTTTAAATGACCTACACTGGAAAGCATTGGAGAGGTAAGATAATTTTCTAGATTGGCTAGTTTCTATTGAAAGTTTATTAGAAATTTTACTTCAATTTGTATCCCCATGACAAAAGAAATGAGAGGAGATAGAAAGGATTTCAAGTGGACAACCGAAGAAAATAGGATCTTTCAATTCTTGAAGCAAAAGGTGATAGAGAAGCCTGTGTTAGCATTACTAGATTTTAGCAAAGTATTTCAAGTGGATTGTGATGCAAGTGGGAATGCAATTGGAGTAGTGTTAAGTCAGGAAGGAAGACTAGTAGCTTATTTTAGTGAGAATTTGAATGATGCAAGGAGGAGATATTCAATGTATGATTAGGAATTTTATGCCATAGTTCAACCATTGAAGAAGTGGAAACATTATTTTCTACCTAAGGAGTTCGTGTTGTATACAGATCATCAAGCTTTGCAATATTTGATTAGTTAGAGTAAGTTGAAATAGAGACACATGAGATTGGTAGACTTCTTGCAGAGTTATACCTTTGTGTTGAAGAATAGAAGTAGGAAGTCAAATAGAGTTATTGATGCATTGAGGAGAAAGAGGAACTTGTTGACATAGATGAGAGTGGAGGTATTAGATTTTGAGGAATTGAAGAACTTGTATTAGGATGACCCGGATTTTGTAGAACCTCGAAAATCTTGTAATAAAACGGTTATGGTGGACATAAGTAAGTGGTTAGATTATTTCATTCAAGATGAGATGTGGTTTAGAGGAGTTCAGTTGTGTATACCTAGGAGTTCTATGAGAGAGAATCTTATAGGAGAGAATCTAGGAGTTCAATTTGCCAATCTTCCTCTTGTCATAACTCCTTTAAATTTGTTTCAAAATTATCTGATCTTTAGAATGATTCAATCTTACATACTAGGGTGTCTTAGTTTGCTGTTGTTCTTCAATTATTGTGGAATCCTCTGGGGTAACTGGATCTTCATTCTGTACCGGTGGATTTGGTGTAGGTTCATTTGTCACAATTTCTGTTACTGGTTCAGAGTCTATATACCTTGAAGTTCCTCTTAATTGTTCATCAATCTTTACATTTGTACTCTCAACAATTTTCTGCAATCTCTTATTAAAACATCTATATGCCTTGCTCTTAGATGAATAACCAAGAAATATTCCCTCATCACTTCTAGGATCAAATTTGCCAATATACTCATCTCTTCTAATATAACATTTACTTCCAAAAATTCTGAAATAATTAAGGGTAGGAGTATTACCAAACCATAGTTCATGAGGGGTCTTACCGGTTTCACCTTTGATGTGAAATTTGTTGAATGTATAGATAGTAGTGCTGACTGCTTCTCTCTAATACACATGTGGTAGATTTGCTTCAAATAACATACTTCTTGCTGCATCCAGGATAGTTCTGTTTTTCCTTTCAACAACTCCATTCTGTTGTGGTGTCTAATGTGTTGATAACTATTTTCTAATTCCATTCACTTCATAGAATGTATTAAAATCCTTAGATGTGAATTCTCCTCCTTGATCTGATCTTAAACATTTTATTTTCTTACCGGTTTCATTCGCAACCATTGCTTTGAACAGTTTGAACTTTCCAAGTGTTGATTTTTCTCTGAGAGAAGTAACCCAACACATTCTAGAATAATCATCAATAATTAGCATGAAATATCTATCACCTTGTATGCATTTAGTTCTAGTTGGACCACATAAGTCGGTGTGAATCAAGTCAAGAGCATTATTGGATTTTTCTGGAATACTTTTGAAACTAGCTCTAACTTGTTTTCCAAATTGACATTCCTTACAAATTGTATTCTAAGGTTTCACAATTTTAGGTAGATCTCTAACTGCCTTAGAAGTACTGATCTTTACCATGCAATCAAAGTTTACATGACATAGTCTCTTATGCCATAACCAACTTTCATATATATGTGCAATCAAGCATGCCTTTTCACTATTATTCAAATGAAAGATATTACCTCTAGTCTGGTTACTGGTTGCAATTTCCAAACTAGTTCTATTCATGATTTTGCATTTTCCATTTTTAAATTGTAACTGAAATCCTTTCTCAACTAATTGACCAACACTTAAAAGATTATGCTTTAATCCTTCAACATAGTAGACATTGTCAATGTTATGCTTACCATCAAGAGATATTGAACCCTTACCTTTGATTGAACAGGCTTTGTCATCTCCAAATCTTACTAAACCTCCATTGTATTCTTGAAAGTTCAAGAATTTACCTTTGTCTCCTGTCATGTGATGTGAGCATCCTGAGTCAATGATCCATTCATCCTTTGCTTCAACTTTGGCTTCTAGGGCTTGTTCTATCGGTTGAGCAGTAGGTGCCAGTTGATCTTCTATTATAGCAACAAAAACCCATCCATTGTCTGTTGGATCCTCATCAGAATCATCAGTCACACCTTTATCAACAATGTAACAGGATTTGTCTTTGTTCTTCTTAAATCTATATCTCTGATATTCAAGACTAGGCTTGTATGTTCTTCTAGCTTCTTCTCTTAGTCTAGCATGTCTATCAAGGCATCTTGAAGCCATATGACCAATCTTATTGCAGTTGAAACATTTAAAGGGCGCTTTACCTTCATACTTACTTCCAATTGGACCTTTTGACATTTTTCTTGCAAATAGTGCTTCAAGTTCTTCAAGCTCTTCATTCTCCTTCCTAGTTTCTTCAAGTTCTTTTGCATAAAAGGCTTTCTAGTCTGATTTGACAAATAATGGGGTAGATGATGTTGATGCTTTAAAGGCCAAATCAGTTTTTATAGTAGCAACAGGACCAAATTCCTCAATTTCAAAGGCTGAAAGTTTTCCAATCAATGTATCCCTAGTTACTGATGTATTAGGCATTGTTCTCAACTCATTTATAGCAGTAACCTTCATTTTATATGTCGTTGGAAAACCTCTTAAGATTTTTGAAACAATTTCATCCTCACTCAGGGTTCCTCCACAACATTTAATACCCAAAACAATTTCATTTACTATTTCCATAAAAGCAAAAATCCTTTCATCTTATTCCATTTTTAGATGTTCATACCTGACTCGGAAGCTTTCAAATTTTGCAATCTTGACTATGGAATCTCCTTCATTTAGTGTTTCCAAATGATCCCAAATAGCTTTAGCAGTAGACCTATCTGATAATCCCATGATTTGTTGATTTGATAATGCGCTCAAAAGTGCTTCTCTTTCTTTGCAATCATTCTCTTCATCTTTAGCTAAGGTAGTTTGAGCAGTCCGACCAGCTACAATAGTAGTATAACTATTCTTTGTAACTTCCCAGATGTCTTTACCGATGCAATTCAGATGTGTCTCCATCCTGATATTCCATATCCCATAGTTGGTTCCATCAAGTTTAGGACTGTCCTTCTTGAAAAAATTAGTAGACATTGGATCTCCTCAAGTTGTTAAACTTTTGCAAAAGAGGACTAGGCTTTGATACCAATTTTTAGGTCCCAGAGACAACTGAGAGGGGGGGGGGGGTGAATAAGTTATCTAATGAATTTAAACCAAAAACCAATTAACCAGCTTAATGCTTAATACTGATAAACTAGTTAAGTGTGTCGATAGACAGTGTTAACAGTAAATTGCTATACCGGTAGAGATTAATGCATGAAACATAAACATAGAGTCATCCACAACACATAACACCAATATTTTGTACGTGGAAACCCTATAAGGGGAAAAACCTCGATGGGTAACCTTACCCACAATCAGATGATACTACTGCAGATAGTAAGTGTACATAAATGGGGTTGGCACATTGAAAAAGGCCAACAACCTAGAGCTCACTGCTCAATCACAAAATGGGAGTCACACTGACTACAGTTGGATGGTTAAATCCAATAAGAATGTACTGCACAAAATAGCATCTTCATATGCTAGATTCAGTACTGGTGTAATGCTGATATGCTTCTACAAAAACCTAGCTTCACCTTCAAATGATGTCTCCATGTATACCTCTTCTTAATCTCGCATATACCTTCACACAATTCTTTTTTGCATTCCGCATTTGATCTTACAATTAAGATCTTATATTTATACCATAACCTAAGACCAATTTTAGTAGGTCAACTCTACAAGATATTACAATAAAAACATTTTACATACAATATAATATCCGATGCAATAACCAATTAAACATGTCAGCTTAATGCATTTACAACAATAATAAATCATCTCCATAGTGTGCCATGCTGATCTGGAAAAGATAAACCTGTCGGTGTAACCCTAGATAACCCTGGACCTATTTGTCGATAAAAGAAAATATGCAAATATGAATATACCAATGATCAATTCTTCAAAACAAAGTGTCTTCCATATCATTCCAAGTGTTGGTGAACATTATATCCTACCAGTGAACCATATACCAGTAACCGTGCAATAGTTACTTGCTTGCCGGTGAATGTTGCTGGATCTCCAAAGTGCTAGTGTTTCAGTAGGTGTTGACATCAATGACAAAACCATACCAAAATACCAACAAGAAGAATATTGGAGGATTAGTCAGACACTTTGGTGTTGATAAGACATTGGCATTGATTAATGAGAGTTAATTTTGGCCTCAGATTCATAAGGATGTTAGGAAATTTGTTTAGAGCTGTAGATTTTGTCAACTTGCAAAAGGTAGTAGTCAGAATGTTGGATTGTATAAGCCTTTGATAGTTCTAAAGAGACTTTGGGAGGACATAAGCATGGATTTTATACTTGGATTTCCTAAGACACAGAGAGGAAATGATTCTATATTTGTGGTGGTGGATAGATTCTCAAAGATGACACATTTCATACCTTGTAAGAAGACAACAAATGCATTGCATGTTGCTAGCCTATTTTTCAAGGAAGTGGTGAGTTTGCATGAATTACCTAAGACAATAGTTTTAGATAGAGACACTAAGTTTGTTGGATATTTTTTTAG
The DNA here is from genome assembly GCF_030272615.1 of Cryptomeria japonica. Taxonomy (NCBI): domain Eukaryota; kingdom Viridiplantae; phylum Streptophyta; class Pinopsida; order Cupressales; family Cupressaceae; genus Cryptomeria; species Cryptomeria japonica. Next base: position 441,079,871 of record NC_081413.1, on the reverse strand, counting down.
GACACTTTGGAAGAAGATGAAGATAGATTTGAAGTTCAGTTCTACTTTTCACCCACAAACTGTGTTCTAAGTGTTGTTTCAACACATGCAACAACTGCTACCCAAGATTCTCCCTGATTAAATATTTCTAGTACTGCAGCAAGTACTATGCCAATATCGAAGGCATGGACAACTAGAATGCCTAATTTGTCTTATGTATCTATAAGCATGAGTGTCCTCCCTACTAACATCCAAAATAGAAACATTGGTTAGGCAAGTACTATTCAACACTACGAACCTCAACAACATCATTATGGTGCACAAGGTCAATACAACATGTCAGGCCAAAATTTTGGCCCACCACCTCCACAGTTTACTTTTGTCCCATAGTATCCTCCCCCACCAATGTATCAAAACAATAGCCAAATGGGAGGAAACAATGCTTATCAACAATATTTACAATTCCTGCAATTTCAGCAGCAAATGGCAAGACAATATCAACAACACTAACAATATCAAGCTCCTAATCAAGGAAACATACATCAACAACAAATGCACAATCAATTTGCTAGGAGATCAATGTAACTGGATAGATATAGATAAATTGATTTTACTGGGATAGTAGGTTTCCCCAATCCAGTAAGCAATGAATTGAGGGATGCACTCCCTAATTTCTCAGGGAATAATGCAATATTAGAGGAAGATCATCTCAAAGCATTTCAATTCATAATAGACAACTTTGAAGTTGAAGGTGAAGATGTTTTCATGAAGATGTTTATGCAATCTTTGATTGATGATGCTAGGGAATGGTACAAATGTTTGCCTGATTTGTCTATCAGATCATTTCAAGACTAAAAGAATGTTTAGAGATGGATATGGTGATCATTCGAACCCTAAATTTTCTTTGAATGAGTTAACAAGTATAAAAAAAATAGAATGAGGATGATATTTTTTTCAATAATAGATTCATCAAAATACTCAACAAGATTCCTCTTAGTTTAAAAGTAACTGATAATATAAACTTGGTTCTCTATTTTGATGCTTTTGATACTAAGATAGGGTACGAGTTGAGATTAAGTAAACCCCCAAATTTGGTAGTTGCTTTTAAACTTGCTTAGACTATTGAAAACAATAGAAAATCATCAGGAAAAACATCAAGAAGAGATGATGTTAGGATTTTTCCAAATCCCAAAGGAAATAATAGTAAAGTGCCTAAGAGGATAAGTTAGATAAGGTCATGAGTGCTTTTAAATATTTGAGTTACAAAGTGGATAGAAATGAGAAAGGCATATCACATGATAGGCCTAATTTTCGAAGGCATGCCAAACCTAAGCTGCATGACATGCCCTACAACACAAATTGGAAATATGGGTCGCTTATGGTTGGTAACCAAAGGCCAACAAATAAAGAAACACTTGATCCATTCAAAAGGCCAGGTGGTCATCTTGTGGAAGATAGTCCATGGTGTATGGCATGTAATTTACCACATACGCAAGCCCAATGCATAGTAGCAAAAGCCATGAAAGAAGAAGATGATGTCTATGCCAGCTGCAAGGAAGATGGATTCACTGATCACATGGTGAATATGTTTTCTTTTCAAGATGATAATGAGTCTTCTTAGCCTCTAAAGAAAATGAAGCAAAAATAGATGTAGATATTCAAAGATTGTGGAATAGCAGCTATCATTAAGAGGTGTTTTCTGATGAAGAAAGCATGGAAGAACATAAGTTCAATGCTTCTAATGACCAACTTGAAAATATCAGTTTGAGAAGACCCTCTCAGGAGGAATCAAAAGAATTATCATGGCTACAGTTACTCAAATTAAGAGTGGTTACAATCTAAGACCAAGGGGTGCTTTTCCCAAGCAAGGAAAACCTAGTGGAATGTTTATAAAAGATAAGCAACCAAAACTAAAGCAACAAACTCCTCCACTATCTGTTGAAGAAAAGAACAAGGTGGCAAATACCATCCCTGCCTAGTAGTACACTAGTACATTTGGGCCTAATTTCCGATGGCTATTTGTCAGAAGTTTGACAAAACCACATCAAACATTTGACCAACTTAAGCATTGAAAAATCATCATCGGTCTACCTGACAATGCCATTTGCGTTGGACATCTGACAACGTTATGAACTCTTTCGACAGTGGCTATATTTTCTCCCCCTGTCAAAAATTTTGATGGATTATGGTCAGACTTCTAACGGATGCTATGTTTTCTCCTCGACGACTATCCGACATGGAAGTGACGTCGGATATACAACATCCTTGTCAGATGTTTATTTAGTTGTCATCAGAATTCTGATGGTATCGGATGATGTGGGTTAGACAGCTTTGTCCTTGGTGCATAAAAGCATTGAACGAGTTCTACTTTTAAAATTTTCATAAAACATTTTTCATTTATTTGATTCAGTGTTATTTGTAAAAAAAGATTATCAATGATGTTTCTTTTCTCCAAGAATTGTCTAGGATCTTTCCGTCGGATAATATGTATCATCCAATGACTAAATATTTTCTTTACAAATGCTTATTTTATTTAATTATCATCTAAGCATGAATTAAAATTTATATCTGTGCGGAAGTGGAACATACAAGCTGAAGACTCATGTGGAAGTAAATTTAGTAAAAGAAAGAAAGCATGTATTATCTTGAATGACATGGAAACAAGCTCCTCAGCTGCCTAGAAGAGAGAAATTGGAGAAAAACAGAGGAAAGTGTTAAAGGGTGATAAATACATAGAGAGTATGCATTACAAACAAATAATGTCTGGAGTGTGTGATGTGATGTCTCTAATTTATGTTCGGAGGGACTAACTGGTTTTAGAGTTCCTAGGAAACCTATTGGGCCACAGTTGGAGGAAATCAATGTGTTCATGCAAGGAGCACCTTTTTTCTATTATGAGAATGATTCTTTTGCATAGAAGGATATTAATTTGGAAGGCAATATCCAAAAATTTCTATAGTGTGCAACTAGAGTTGGTGGACTCAAAGTACTTTTCAGCTTCCAGAAGACCAAGAGGTTGTGAACACAATCTCCCAATAGAAGGGTGATTTCAAGCATTACCTCTCCCCCCCATGACTATTCAGGAAGCACTTCCTTAGACAAAGGACTATTGGCCTCCATAGGATCAAAGAAAAAAATTGAAGCATAGACTCTAGATGATTTGGTGGTGTCCTTTGTGAAGAATTCTGCACTATAATTGAAAATTCATGAGGGAAACTGCAAGTTAGTGAATAGAAATACATTCTTGAAAAGTGGGAAGAATGGATATTGGTTTGGGTGGGGCCAGGTCAGGTGGCTCCTCTAGAGGTTGATGAGATAGAAATCATATTAGGATTTGAAAAAGATCACACTCGTGGAACTTCATGTGCAACTGATCGATTGCGTTGTTTGGGTAATGCATTCCAAATAGATATAGTTGTGTACCATTTATTTGTATTGATTAAAGCCTTCTATCTTGATGGCATTAAATTTAAGTTCTTTCTCTATTTTCTGGTGATCTCTAGAGAAGAGGTTGCTTTGCATCGACCTGAGATACATTTAACTTGTGTTGTATCTATGGAAATATGTATCCTAGGTTGATACAATGCAACCTCTGCTCCACCAATACTAGATACAAGAGAAAGTACTTTAATTTAATTCCATCAGGATAAAAGGCTTTACTCAAGATAGATAAATAGTATACAACTATATCTATTTGGAATACATTACCCAAATAGTGCAATCGATCAATTGCACACGAAGTTCCACAAGTGTGATCTTTTTCAAATCCTAATATTATTTCTATCTTGTCAACCTCTAGAGGATCCACCTAACCTAGCCCAACCCAAACCAAGTTCCATTCTTTTCACTTTTCAAGAATGTATTTCTATTCACTATCTTGCAGTTTCCCTTGTGAATTTCAATTACAGTGCAGAGTTCTTCACGAAGAACACCACCACATCATCTATAGTCTAGAAATTCAATTTTTTTATTTTATCCCATGGAGGCCAATAGTCCTTTGTCTAAGAAAGTGCTTCCTGAATAGTCATGGGGGGGAGAGGTAATGCTTGAAATCACCCTTTTATTAGGAGATTGTGTACATAACCTCTTGGTCTCCTGGAAGTCGAAAAGTACTTCGAATCCCCCAACTCTAGTTCCACACTATAGAAATTTTTTGCTATTGTCTTCCAAATATCCTTTGGTGCAAAAGTATCATTCTAATAATAGAAAAAAGGTGGCCCTTTCATGAACACATTTAGTTCCTCCAAGCGTGGCCCAATAGGTTTCCTAGGAATTCCAAAACCAATTAGTCCCTCCAGACATAAATTAGAGATGTCACATCACACACTCTAGACATTGTTTGTTTTTATTGCATACTCTCTATGTATTTATCACCCTTTAATTCTTTCCTCTTCTTTTCTCCAATTGCTCTCTTTTAGGAAGTTGATGAGCTTGTTTCCACGTCATTCTAGATCATGCCTGCTTGCTTTCTTTTATGAAATTTACTTGCACATGAGCCTTCAACGTGTATGTTCCACTTCCGCATAGATATAAATTTTAATTCATGCTTAGATGATAATTAAATAAAATTAATATTTGTAAAGAAAATATTTAGTCATTGGATGTTACATATTATCTGACGGAAAGATCCTAGATCCAATTCTTGGAGAAAGGAAACATCATTGATAAACTTTTTTTCAAATAACAATGAATCAAATAAATTAAAAATGTTTCATGTAATTTTTAAAAGTAGAACTCATGCAATGCTTTCATGCACTGACGACAAAGCTATCTGACCCACACTATTATCCATAATAGAACAAATCACTATAATAGGCTATTACAAGGAATCTATACAAAAATATGAAAGAACATTAAATTACCATTACAAACCCATAAACCATTAAATAGTGAAAATAGATATAAATTTGTAAATGTCTCCCTACAAACACCACAACCATAACCAAAACAAAAAAAATTCTTACCCACAAAAACTAAGTAGCTAGCGAGTTGCAAGTCTACAACATCTCTCAAATGATCGAACCATTTCTTAATTTTGTTATTTTGATTAGTCAATGGATTTAGTTGCATGTACAAGTTTTCTATTTGAAGCCTTCTGTTTCCTTCTACATCATTCTTCATGTCTATAGTATTGGATAGTTCTACAATTTATGATGCTATAATATCTATGTGACCCTTAATAATATCCTTAGTATATTTAGGCCATTTCCTTTAAAACATGTATGCCACCACTACATCCTTTACACTTTTCTAAAAAAAAATTATGCTATCTTGTAGTTGGATATGTGTTGTTTCACATCTAATCACCAAAACTTCTAGTCTTTTCTCTTCCACCTTCTTCTCTACATCCTTCAAAACTTTGGCTTCCAATTTGAAAGAATGTTCCTTAAATCCATTAAGCATCAATTATTTTTTCTTTGAACTTGATAAAGACTCATCCAAAAATACTTCTAGAAGTCCTTCATGAAGGACTTTCACTGCATCATTAATAAGTTATGATTCCTATATTTGAGACTCAATAAAATTCTTGTGAGTAGAATGGTGAAGTTCATCACCCAAACAAATCATATGCAAGGGAGACAATCACTTAAGGTCCATATTACCTTGAGACATTGATGCCCACTTTAGCATGTCACATCCTAAATTGACAAGGCTCGTGATTGGGACCCAAAATATGACCCCTCATTTCTTGCCTCATGTGTCAAAAAAAATTCAAACACTTTATGTATGATTAGGTATAAAAGGAAGCCTACCCTGTCATTTGTAGGGGTCTACCTACAATTCAAGTGATCTCTTAATTATAAAATCAATTCAATTCCAAGTGAACAAGCAATCAAGCATTCATCAAGCATTGAAGGAGAATTCAAGTTAAAGCACAACATTCATGATCAATAGTTTGCATGACATCCTAAAACCTTATGTGAGGATTCAAGAAATATTCATCAAGGTATCATGTTCAATTTTAAGAATTTTTAGATTAGATCTAAAGGGATCATTATAAAGAGGGAGGAAGAGATCTTTTCCTAAAGATGTCTACCTCCAAAAATAGAGGAGATAGTTAATAAAGATATCATCTTTTAAATTAAGAAATGGGCAGGAGATTAAGAATACAAACCTTACATATTGCACACTTCAAGGTATATTCAAACCTGTTTGACCTAGGAAAGCCCCAATCAACAAACCTATTTTTTTCATTTTGTGTGTAGGAAATTGATTCAGGAGTAATGTGTGAAGAATTTGGCAAAGTAAATGATGACAATCAAACTCAAATTTTGATGGCATGAAAAGAAGAAGAGTAGGCCAGTTCCATACACCTTCCTTTACTATTTTAAAAATATCATTGACCAACATATCGTGCAGGAGTAGTATGGAGTGCATTTCATCTATTTTATGTCCAAATATTTCACCATACCACTTTCTTTTCACAGGCGACTAATCGATTGCGTTGTCTGGGTAATGCATTCCAAATAGATACTGTTGCATACCATTTATGTGTCTGGAAAGCCTTTTATCCTGATGGCATTAAATTAAAGTTCTTTCTCTATTTTCTGGTGATATCTAGAGCAGAGGTTGCTTTGCATCGACCTGGGATATATTTAACTTGTTTTGTATCTGTGGAAATATCTATCCTAGGTGGATGCAATGCAACCTCTACTCCACCAATACCAGATAGAAGAGAAAGTACTTTATTTTAAATCCATCAGGATAAAATGCTTTCAAGACATATATTAGGTATAAAAGGAAGCCTACCCTATCATTTGAAGGGGTTCACCTACAATTCAAGTGATCTCTTAATTATAAAATCAATTCAATTCCAAGTGAACAAGCAATCAAGCATTCATCAAGCATTGAAGGAGAATTTAAGTTAAAGCACACCATTCTACATGACATCTCAAAACCTTGTGTGAGGATTCAAGAAAGATTCATCAAGGTATCATGTTCAATTTTAAGCATTTTTAGATTAGATCTATCTTTTCCCTCAAAAGGAAAACATTATACTTCAAGGTTAATTCACAACCCGAGGTTTGACCTAGGAAAGACCCCATCATCAAACCTATTTTTTGTCATTTTGTGTGTAGGAAATTGATTCAGGAGTTACATGTGAAGAATTTGGAAAAGTAAATGATGACAATCAAACTTAAATTTTGATGGCATGAAAAGCATAAGAGTAGGCCATTTTACACCTCCTAGTCCCAAGAATTTTTGACAACCTTTTGATAGTAGATTCTATGTACCATCTTAATCAAAAAAACATTCATTTTGTCTACATCCGATAGGTGGAGGATTTGGTCAATCTGCACCTTCTAGTCCCAACAATTCTACTTGAACACTCTGTCACGGGACAAGAGATATGACTTCTAGGTCTACTAAGGAGATGCTTACTATTAGTTATATGATAAGAGAAAATAGAAGAAATGTGAATACTAATAGCTAACAAGTTGTGTAATGTTGGGTGATTCATGTTACATCATGGATTTTATTGACTAGCAAGTTGTGTTATGCTAGGTGATCCATGATAGAGAAGATTAACAAACAAAACCATTTGTTTGCAAGGCAATCCAAAAAATCTACTACAAAATGGTTGTTGTAGTGACACAAAACACAAACAACAATAATAACCAACACTTGCAAAGGTGCAAAAACAACAATGGTCACACTATCATTAATCCATGCTATCCCAAGTAACGAATCTCAAAAAAAAAATAACCATGCCCTAGGGGGCACTATGTACCACAACACTTCTAGTTTGAGGATATAACATAAATTAATTAACACGAGAAAAAAGGAGAGCTCATATTCCTCCCCTTAAGATGTCAACATACCTCTAGGTTGATATCAAGCAATAACGTCTTAATAGGTCAAGATCTTGCGAAGCTAATGAAGATTTGCCTTGAGAAAATTTGATGCTGATGATAAGGGATGCAATCTCCATTATCATATAAAGAGGAATTCAAATCTTCTATCTTGCTGGTTGAACATCAATATGAGATAAGAACACTTGCCTTGTAATTGCCTACATTTAAGATAATACATATTGTGCTTTGTGGCTGGGTTTTTCACCTCCAAGAGGGAGGTTTTCCCAGGGTATTGGTGTGTCTTATTTTGTGTTTTTATTGTTGTTACTATTCTATTATAACATGATTATTTAAGAGTAACATCCGATTGCTAAAAATTCGCTCAAGGCAAATGTTCATTAGCTTCACAAGATCTTGATAGCATCACCTAATAGCCAACCTTCACACAATGGATGAGGAGCAAGTTAGCACGAGAGAGAGAGAGAGAGATCACCAAATATTGGAGAGCAGATTACATGTGTTGACAACCTTAAGAATAATTCACCGTGTATGTTATTGATTCATTATGCCATGCAAATAATTTGCTTATATACTTGACTTGTGGTGTCAAGTCTCAAGTCGGCCTGCCTTGTTAATCTAATAATAATATTATGTATATCGTCCAAATAGGTCTTGACCTATTAAGACGTTATTGATTGATTGCCTTTATCACACACTACATGAGTTTGGGCCTAGCCCAATTACATAATTGCTCAAAATACATATTTGACCTACCCTATCTACAAGTTGCATTCAATATAGGACCACAAGTTACATCACCCAATTAGGGTCAGACCAAATTACAAGTTACATTATATATAGGTCTTTCCCAAGCAAGACATAATTACAAGTTACATGTATTTGGGCCTAGCCCTAAGTTCCATTTACATAATAGATAATACATGTGTATTTTAATTGTCATTGACAACATTAAAATACAATAGATAGGTATCCGAGCTAGCTACTATTTCAACACATTCTAACATGTATCTATTTCTATGCAATAATTAGTAGTAGCTACATAGACTAGCATGGTACATAAGTTGTTTTCTAATAGTGCCCTTCATATGCAATTCTTTCAAGATTATTTAGTTGTATCTACCTTCTTAGGTTATGTAAATGGAGATTAGATAGGCATGAGTTGCTCAAATGTGTGCACCATAATTGTAAATGATTCAAATACTAATAGTATGAATACGATGGAACATTGTGGATATGGGACAATTATCTTTGGAGTAGTCTCACATGTTGGAGTAGTTAGTTGTCAAAGATAGGGAAGTGCAATGCTTTGATGTTCTTTGTTGAGCTGCTGGCCCTTCTTGCTCTATAATTCTCATTGTGTTTAATGAATTTTTATCCCTTTGGTGAAAAAAAAGGAGGTTGATGATAAATATCTATGTTGTCTATTAGTTGATTCCCATGCCAAAACTTATCACACAAGCTGAAACATGATAATCTCGGTTAAAAAATCTCATACAGAAGAATAATGAGTTATGTCTTAAGTTTCATTGCATGGTGTTATGTGACATTGGATAAGTTCGCTACTGTTAATCATGAAAGATGATGGACTAATAATGGATGGTGCTAAAATTGTTATGACAAACCCAATGGAGCCATGGTTTACTCACAAGGTTGATCAATATAAAATTTCAAGCAGCTTCCCGGGTTCCATAACAATTACAGCTATGGTCTACTTCACTCAAATGTCATGAAAACAAAAAGAGTTAAGATCAAATCAAAATTAATAGGTGAATTTGATGAAATATATACTCAAACTTGGCATCCGAGTTAATGAATGTTCATGATCTGTAGGTTATTCCCCTAGGATGTGTTTCTTAAATATAATTCCCAACAAAAAATGATTACACAACAATTGTATGTCCATGAATACATGACAAGCATGAGGAATCTGAGCAATAAACCTGTCCAGGGAGATGGCCATGAAACTTATGGATATGGCAGCGATGAGATATAGTTTCAAATTGTTTTATAATGTCAAAGGTTATTATATGAAATATGTTGATGGTATGAATCTTCTTCATTGGTGTATACACCCAATCATATGTACCCCTAAGACCTTGGAAATATAGTGTTGAACTGTTGTATAATTCAAGTGCAACTTTTTTATCTTATGTATATGTATAGATGTCACCCTAAATCTGACCTCTTTAGTCACTCAATTTTTAGTTATAAATAATAGGGTCTCACTTGCATGCTTGTCTAATTGTCTATTCATTGGAAACAAACTTAAAAAGTTATTTCTCTTTGTATATGTGGCTTTGTGAGTAATATGGCTTCATTGTTCCATGTGGGTTGTATGATGTTTATTTGTAAATCACAAGCAAACTCTTTGGCTTAAGAGATGAATAGAGGGATGTGCCACCAAAAACCATTGCATGTCAAGCCTAAGCTCCACTCTTTCTCAAGGCTTCAAGATGCAAGTGATGCCATTATGTGCCTTATGTGATTGGAAATGGAATGTGAAAGCATAAAGTGAGCTACTCATGAAGAGGCCACAATCTATAAATTGCATTTGTTGACAATATGTGTTGCACTTGCAAATTAATGTTAAAATGATTAACTTTTGAAGTCTTTATACTCTAGTTAGGCATAATATGTTTTTCTGACACAAGTAAACTAAAATCACAAAACTAACAAATAACTAGACCTACTCTACTATATTCTCAAGGTCATGACCCAACTTGTTGAGAGCAACAGCATATGCATCAGTAATGCCAAGGTTTCCAATTGCATTTGTCAATGCACGCCCTTGAAGATATTCCATAGAATGTTTTGATCTACTTCAACTCACCTCTGCCCGTCCCGTCCCTCTCTCCCCTGTGAGTCCGCTTCGAGGCTTGGATGACCCAAAAAAACCTGGCTATGGCATTACGCAGACACAACCTTGATATAGTTGCTGAGGTTTGACAGAGGTGGAACTGTGGGTGGGAGTACATTGTTGGGGCGGCAACGTGAGAATGCGAAGAGGCCGTGAAAATGATTTGAAATGTCTTGGTCTTTATTTTATTTTTTAAGTAATGCTCGCTATCGTCAAAATTTTGATGAGTGTGGGCACTTTTTGTAAAAAACACAAATGTCATTGCCAATTCCTTCTCTATTAAAAACATATATTTAATTATCGTCAGAATTTCGACGAATGCAGGCAATTTTTTTTTTAAAAAGTAAATTTGTTCAGAATATACCTTCTCCATTGGAAACTGCCATCAGAATTTTAGGGAAAATGTATTAGTGGTATATGCCTAAAGGAAGAACAAAATTCAAGAAGATTGAAAAGGAAGTCACAGCTGAAATTCCTCTGAAAGTAGTTGTGGCTGAGAAGGAAAAGTAGCCAATGGTAGCAGTTCAAAAGGAGGTTAATCCATTACTTCTGCAACACCTTCTTTTGGTATGATGAAAACATTGTCTCAAATAAAAATTTATGTTCCTTTGTTTGAAATGGTGAAGATCCCTTAGCATAGAAATAATTCTTTAGCTTTAATAAATGGAGTTCCTAGTATACCCCAAAGTGTCTTGTATAACACTGCTATTTTAGAAGATGACATTAATTGTACACAAGAAGAACACTCTCAAACAATGCAAGCTCCCAAGGTCTATCTAGGAAGTACTATCACTAAAGTCCCTTCACAAGTGGATCCCTTTTATATGACCTTGATAGTAAATGGTAGGCATGTAAAAAATAGTATGATTAATTTTGGGACAACCATTAATATCATGCTTGTAGGGGTCATGAGGGAACTTGGGTTGAATATTGACTACAACTATGGGAAGTGTTATGCCATGGATAATAGATCTATCCCTATGATAGGAATCCTTAAAAATTTAGAAGTCAAGATAGAAAATTTCCCAGAAACTACTTACAAAGTAGATGTGACAGTTGTAGATGTCCCCCCAAATTATGGTATGCTTTTGTAAAGACAATGGATTCTGGGTTCAATCCCCAGCAGAGTTGCCAATCTATTGTTTCCCAAATCGACAGATCCTATATCCTAGAGTAATTGCCACTAACTCGTCGACAGACTTAGGATTGGTTTTGGCCAACTAACAAGATTTAGCTCAAAGGCTGCAATCTTCTACTCTTGAGGCTTTGCAGGACCTAGGTGGGTATCCCTATTGCAATGTTTCATAGCATTTCAAATTTACATGGACAAATATTGCAGTGTTTTAGCAGATGCTTTCCATGAAAATATACTAAGGAAAAGTAAGATATACTATGAATTATGGCTTGAACCTTAGTTTTTGTTACTTTTCTTGCATTGAAAACTGATTCTAATATATTCTACTCCTAATGTAGAAGAACTAGAAAATGAAATATAAAAGGTGAAATAAGAATGTTGAAATGATCCTAAAAACCTAGAAAAGTATGACCAGTGCCTATTTAAGGGAGATATAGAGTCAAATAATAGGTTGAAAGATAGATAATATCATAGTATCAATGTTAGAATCCAATACTATACACTCAAGACTTTCTTAAGGTATTTAGACTGAGAATATATTCATTGACTTCCTCACAAAACCTCTCACATAAATGTTGCAGTATTCAAGACAAAATTTAATTCATCTTCTTGAAATGAAGCCTATCAAGATATACACATTCTCGATAGAAGAAGAAAAATTGAAAATGTCATTGACATAGAAATTCATACAACACCATACAATAGATTTGAGCAAGAAAATGAATGTTCCTTTATTGATTTTCAGTATAAAATGATACATTCATGATACAATGCTATGCTAAAAATCTATAAAAGACTATTTGTCAATATATTGCTTCAAAGCTATCCTAGTACATACTAAACAAATTTTTTTAGAAATGTTCTTCTTGTCCTTGGATTCCCTTTTATAACACAAGGGAGCAAAACAACCTTCAGGCCAAGAAGACATATGTCAAAAGTAAAAATCATTACAATTTTCCATAAGGCCTATTCGTATCCTTGTCAACATACGTGCAATCTTCTAAGCTTCATTAAATGTAGGTAGTTGGGTAGTCACCATCTTGGAAGTTCTGGATTACAGGTCTGCAAAATCTTCCTCTTCACTGGTACCTTGACATATGCTTCTGTCAGGGTCTGAAGTACATCTTGGAGTCTGACATTATGTAACCTAGAGAATAGTCTTGTATGATTGAAAGTCTCTGTTAGTCCTCCTCAAAATTACCAATTAACAATAAATTTCAGTCAATCAAAAATAAAGGTCGCAGCTAGTCTTCTTCCTCAGGTTGCTCCTCTTCCAAGGAGTAGTAATTTTTATGGAAGGCTTCTATCTCATCAGTTGGCTAGGAAAAATCCCTCAACCCTTGCAATTTTCTTATTGTTTCCTTTGTCTTATGGGTGGGTACCACTGCAACTCCCAAGGTAAATCTATGGTACATTTGATATACCTCCATGATTTTGTCAATAATATTAAAAGAGGTATCCCCTTGGTTTGGACCAGTGGCCAAAGACGTCAAAACTGCATTTATTGCATCTTGGAAGCCTTGCCTTCATTCTTCTAGGCTCTTGATCTATCCATCATCTTTCAAAATAGTAGAGACGTGCCACTTTTTAAGCCCTTGGAAAGAGTTGATCATTCCCAACACTGGTTTCTTCTCTTCTTCTATGTTGGACAACTCTTTAGTTAATAAATTATAATTTTTCCAAGTGGCCCCAACAATTTGAGGTGGCTAGGCCACATTTTTTTATTGCCAGCATGACCTCTTTCAACTCTTGACTCTTTGGTAGCCAAGTGAACCTTATTGGCTAAAACAATGAAATAATCTCATCCAACTGACCTAAGTGTTGAGATGTCAAAGAATATAAAGAATGAATTTCACCTAATTTATCAATAATGTTATTTAAAATCCTCAAAATTGAATCTCTTCTGATTTCAAAATAATTATTTTCAGCTTCATCTTTAACTCTTTGCAATTCTTTATTCATTCTCTCCAACTATTCAAGCCTAATTCCTCTTGAAGAATTTGTAGTCACCTTCTTTTTTTTCTCCTTCAATGCATAATTTTCAATGAATAACTTAGTGTAATCTGCATTGAGAGAAACATGCATGTCTTCCAATCTTAAGTGTTTTTTCTCAAGGTCATCCATTGCTAGTTGAGCAAATTGGACTACATGTGAGGTGATTGCCACAACCTTTGATGTAGTGGTGTCTTCAAGGGTTCTAATCATTGCATCCCCTATCTTTTTTTGTCCACCTTGCAGAACCAGAGGCTTCTGAACATTTGGGGCCCTTGACCATAGAGAAAAGGCCTTTAGGCATATACTTACCCCAGACCCACGGTCATTGAACTCTTTTGAAAAATTTGGGTCCTTCTACTGCATAATTTGATCTAATATATAAAAAGTTTCAAAATCCCAGCCCGGGATAAGAAGCATACCACTGCTTTTAATCATTTCCTTGCCTTCCTCAGGGGTGAAATTGAAGCTATTTCATCCAAATTTCTGATCTCCTCATCAAATAAGTCCTTTAATTTTTCTCTTATCCAAAAAGATCTGAACTCGGGAGAGTTCACAAAATTGTCATTTGCTACAAAATTATTTGAGGCAATTATCCTCTCATTATCTGCCTCCTCAGTAGGGATTGTACTCAGAACAATGGCTCTATCCAAGTCATTCAAAGCCTCAACAACCTCACATTCATGGAATGTCTCTTGAGGGGGAGAAGGGGGTGGCACACTTGTATCAAAATATACCTAGATATCTACAAAATCAGACATCTTTGCCTTTCCCTTTTCAAATCTTATAACATGTTCAATTGCCTGCCCAGAAGTGCTAGGAGGTGTCTTCTCAATTGTCACTATATGCCCTTTCATTTTGTATGTTCTAGGAGTAGGGTTTAAAGGCATTGTCTCAATCTTAACTCCTTTGTCCCTAGCATCCCTCCTTTCCCTCTCCATCTCTATTATGTCATCTACCTTTGTAATAATGAAGGACATTCTAGCAAAATCAGTTTAGGATTCCTTGTAGAAACCTTCAAAATTGAGATCCTCCTGCTTTCTCTCTCACTCAAGCTTCTTCATGAGCTCCCATTTCTTCTTATGGTTTTTGCCTCAGTGGGGAGAGCATTTCTTATCAAATCTTCCCGCTCATCAAAAGAATGAAAATAACCCTTCTCTTTTAGCTTTTTTATTCTAAGGTCATTTATACATCCTTCGGGGTCAAAATACCGATCTTGGGCAACCTTCAACCTATAATTCTTTACAAGGAAATCCTGTACTTTTTCTAGGGTGTCACATCCTATAATGAATTATTCAAAATTGACCACCCTAGGGAGGAGTCTCCCTTTCTCATCCATTGGAAATTGTACCCTCTCCATCCACATTAGTTGCCAAATTAGTTCAATGAATGCTAGCCTGGGAGAGACAAAAGGTGGAAAAATATGGGGTGCTTTCTCACACCTGTATACTCTGATAATGGTGTAGTTGGCATACAAAAAGACATCTCCAAAATTATGGATGAAGGATCCCTTTGGATATATCACTCCTTCACCCCTGCAACTTCTCATCCTCAAAATTTTGATAATATTCCTTGGCAACTTGGGCTACCTCACTCCAAGCCTTGACAATACTTTCATGACAAAGTGATAAAAGAAAATTGAGTAATTGCCAAACCTGGATCCTTTGTCCCACACCTATGTCCATCTTTGTATTGGCCATGGAAGACCTATGTGTGGATCACTTGTCCTTATTGTCAATTCTAGACCCCAATAAGCCCTGTTCTAGTAAAGAATGATATGACACAACAAAGACTAGTTTCTGAACTCTAGTTTCTCCTTTTTATTCCTTGCTGCCATTAACCCTTCATGGAGATTATCATGGATTATGGCTGAAAAATCATACAACTCATTTATTCTAGGGTATTGGATATTAATAACAATCATCAAGAAATTGATGGGCATTTGAGTTAGCTCGCAGTCTATTTGACAAAATAGGGATCAAAGCATTCTAATTTGAAGGGATCCCTCTCTGATGGCAAGATATAGTTCAGTTAATTTTTGTAGAGCTTATTCATAAAATGAGGAATGAATTCCTTTCTATATCTTTCCATTTTATAATGGCATTTTCTTTCCAAATTACCTTTGTTGATTTCCTTGAGGGCAGACCTTTCTAAACCAAAACACTTTACAATAGCCCTGTGTGATATGTCCAATAGGACATAACCATCTTCTGATCTCATGGTCCTGCTTGGGGGGGTCATAGGCTACAAAAATCTCTCTTATCAACATTGGTTATCTAAAAACATTAGGAACCATTAGCTTCCCCAAATTCTGTGTCCAAGGGTTTGACATTGGAACAGGTTTATCCCTATTTCCATAGGAGTAAAAAACATCCCACCCCCTTTCGTTTGTAATTGCATCTATATGTCCTACCTCATTATCATGGAAGGAAATTTAGATGTTTTCATTTATAGAGGACCCCTCAAACAAATATAAAAGGTCCTGGTGTAGGCTCCTTGTTTGCCTACTTGGTCTCTTTGCGGCCTCCTCTAACTTCCTTTCAACCTCTTGCAGCAATTCCTCCGCTGTCATCTCAGGAGCAAGAGGGACATTTGACATTGTCTCTAGTTTCTCTACATGAGTTGATGAATCTGATGTAGAGGCAAGAGGTTAATTTGCAAACTTGTAGATAAATGTGTGATAAGGACCCAAACCCCACACTCCTAAGGTGTCTCAAATGCACCTAATACCTCCAAGAGGTTCATAACTTGTCTACCACTAAGCCAAGTGGCTCATCTACCTCTACATCATGTAAACACTCCCCAACAACTTGTACCTAAGGTACTCAAGACATAAAGTCTTAATTTGTCAACATAACTCAAGTATTAGCCTGAAACTAGGTGTAGGCTCCTACTAGCCCTACAAACACTATTTTAGGCGATTATCTCCCCAAATTTGAAAATCACTAGACAAAAAAATCACATATTGAGATACCCTTTTCAGCCAAAAATAACATATCCAAAACTCAGGTACTATTAATTTGGACTAACAATCTCAAAAACTCACTTTCCTCTCTATCGAGTAGGATAATTAGGCCACATTTACAAAGGAAGTACTTTCAAAACACATCTCTAGAAAGAACCCTTTTGTACAGTCTTTGGTTAAGATTCATAACCAAGGGTTTTCTATGTTGTATGGTCATGTAAGGCTCATATATTCCCTAACCCCAAAACCCTCACTAATTCACCCTTAAACCTAGGGCTTACTAAAAAACTCATCCAAACACACTTCCAGAATCAAATGAAGGTTGATTTACCATGTCCCAAACATACTCTTACTATTTCAAACATAAAAAAATCCCCTCCTTAAGGCCGATCTGTTACTGCTATAACTGTGGCACAAAAACCATGTATTTTTTGTTAATATTTCCTAGTGTACACCAAAATTTCACTCCTTCTTGTCATTAAAAGGTCAGGAATGTATGATACAAGTTAGGGGATCAAATCCATAGGAAAAAAAATCTTACTTCTATGGTTGGATCATTATGTCAAAGGAAACCAACAAAATAGTAAATAAAAGACTGTAGACTTAGGAATGTATAGTACAAGGTCTAATTCCAGGTTTATTGAACTTCAACAGATTACAAACATGTAAGGATGTACACAACCCACCCTCACTTCATTACAAAACCAATATCACATCTACTTTAGTGCAAACAAAACATGAAACCACATATTTGTAGGAAAATAAATACGTTTTATTGCTATTGAGTTGTAGTCCATACAATCTGTACTTGCTTGTGCTCTCCTCTCTCATACAAATGCTTCTCAGAGATTTAATTAGGCCTCTAGCAACTTCCCCAACTGATCCATGTAGTTATTTGTCATTACAAATGATTAACAAGCCTATTTTGTCATTTCCACCAAAATGGCACTAGTCGTTATATTCAAATATTTGAATTAAAGACTCCTATTAAACAACCTATTATGACTTCTACCCAAATATAATGAATCTTAAAGGATAAAAATTATTTATTCAATAGGTATAAACACTCCTAAGACCCTTCCCAATCCTATAACCATGAAATCCTATATTTGGTCCTCTAGCCCTATTAGGCCCATCAAGACAATTAACCATTACATTAGGATCATTACAATGAATTGCCAAAATTGGCTTTAAAACATCAAAATTGAGTCTATTAGACCCATACACCTCCTTTTCATGCTTCCATGGTGTCCTCCAAGTTGTCTTCATGCCAAGGGCTCCTACACCATACTCCCCCCCAATGAAAAATCTCTTGTCCCAAGAGAACAAATCTTTTGTGTTTAGATCTTGCGACTCTAGTGATGATTGTTTGGTACATGTCCGCACCTTGTGCAACTACTCAAATGGAACTCTCTGACCTCTACAACCTACATCAATCTCAAAACAAGAATTATTGCTCAAAAACTTATGTTTTGGTCCCCTCATGGGACTGTCTTTTGTCTACCCTTGCTGCCTTCTTTCATCTACTATTTGATCTACCTTTTGGTGAACACGAATGCCACCATTATTTCCCCTCTTCTACACTTCAATAGGACACAAAACTGATCCCACCATTACACCATCCTCCCTACTATTCCATGGTACATCTATGCTTACTAACTTGTTGTCATCAAACACCATCTTTTTCTTCACATGAGGCTTATCGCTAAACTACAAATTCACATGCATTGGATCTCCAAAACATATGACACTTTTGTCATTTGAGTCAACAACATTCAAAGGATGAATCAAAAAAAAAATTCCATCTTTATGCACAAGGTATCTATTAGTATATCCATCATGCATTTTCTTTCTCCCATACTACCAAGGTCTTCCTAGGATTAAGTGTGCACAAGTCATAGGTACCATATCACACAAAACCCTATCATGATATTCCTCAATTGAAAAACTGACATATGCTTGTTCCCTAATCAGGATATGTTGTTCTTTGCTAAACCAAGTAGCATAATAAGGACATCTATGAGGAAATCTTTGTAAATGAAGTTTATTGACCATCTCATAGGAAACCAAGTTATTATATGAATCTAAATCTACAATCAATTTATAAATTTTACCCTGACAAAAAAATTGAGTTCTAAAAATGGATACCTTATTCTCTTCTTTCTGCTGCAACTTGCCTTTGTTAAGCATGACAAATTCTCCTTCCAACACTGGACTTGCTTTCAATGGTTCATTTTCTTCTTCTTGCATTAGGTTGACTCTCCTATCCCTACCTCTATCTGATTGTTCCCACTTAGGACATTTAAAATAAGGATGCCCCACTTCATTACAATTGAAGCATCTTCTTGTGAATGTGCCTCTATCTACCCCAAATCTTCCACCTCCTCTATATCCTCCTCTTGAATCAGAAGATGTCTCTTTTCCTTTCTCATTGCTTTGTCCTTGTTCCCAATTCATTCTACAACCTCTTCCTCTTCCTCCTTTTCCACCATTCCCTTGTCTTTCCTGCTTCCTCTTCAACTTTTCTTATGCTCTAATGGCCAACTGGAAACATTCTCCCAACATCCTAGGCATCTGCAAACCTATTTAATCCTGAAGGTTGAATCTTAACCCATTCAAGTACCTTTCTATCTTCTCTTCTTCTTCCTCTAGACCCCCTCTGATACTAAGCTTATGAAATTGTTCAGTATAGGACATCACATCCATGCCCTTTTGCCTCAAATTATGCCTCATCTTCTTCACATGAATTGTATAATCAGATGGTAAAAACTAATCCTTAATCAAACCCTTCATTCTAGCCAATGTTGTGATCTTTTCCAATCATCTAGCCATCTTGTCATTCTATATATCAGACCACCATGTGAAAGCTATACCTCTCAACTTAGTTTTGGCAAACTTCACTTTCTTTTCTTCATCCATTTCCTCAAATTCAAAGTAGTTGTCTAAGGAATCTAACCAACCTAATATTTATTCACTATTTTTCCTCTCTTGGTAGATAGGTAGGTCAATGCTATTCTTACCTCCACCTTGGACTAGCTTTAGTAATCTCACCAATCTCTTCTCTTGAGGATCTTGTTCTCCCCTTCTAGGCTCTTCATGCCTTTCCTCTTCATCATGTGCTCCCACTTCTTCATTCATCTCCTCTCTTCTAGGTTCTCCCCTTTCTTTCTCTAAGGTTTCAATCCTTGCTATAAGTTGTAACCTCTCTCTCCTTTTTTGTCTATCCTCCCTATCCTTTGTTGCTTCCAACTTGCTCTTTTCCCTCTTCTCTCAACTCCTCTATCTCCCTAGCCATTTGATTTTTAGGTGCTATCTTATCAAAACCTTCCTCAAAGATCTACTCACTACTCTAATACCAATCTAATGTAGAGGAAAGAGGTTAAATTGAAAACTTGTAGATAAATGTGTGATAAGGACCCGAACCCCACACTCCTAAGGTGTCTCAAATGCACCTAATACCAACAAGAGGCTCAAAAATTGTCTACCACTAAGCCAAGTGGCTCCTCTACCTCTACACAATTTAAACACTCCCCAAAAACATGTACCTAAGGTTCTCAAGACATCAGGTCTTCTTTTGTCAAGATAACTCAAGTATTAGCTTGAAACTAGGCCTAGGCTCCTACTAGCCTTGCAAACACTGTTTTATGCGATTATCTCCCCAAAGTTGGAAATAACTAGACAAACAAATCACATATCAGGATACCCTTTTCAACCAAAAATAACATATCTAAAACTCAAGTACTATTAGTTTGGACCAACAATCTCAAAAACTCATTGTCCTTTGTATTTGATAGGCTAATTAGGCCACATTTTCAAAGGAATTACTTTCAAAACACATCTCTAGAAAGAACCCTTCTATAAAGTCTTTGGTTATGATTTATAACCAAGGGTTTTCTAGGTTTTATGGTCAGGTAAGGCTCCTATATGCCCTAACCCCAAAACCCTCACTAATTCACCCATAAACCTAGGGCTTTCTCAAAAACTCATCCAAACACACTTCCAGAATCAAATGAACATTGATTCACCATTCCCCAACATACTCTTACTATTTAAAACATATAAACAGCCCCTCCTTAAGGCCGATCTATTACTACTATAACTGTGGCACAAAAACCATGCATTTTTAGTTAATCTTTCCCGGTGTACACCAAACTTTCACTCCTTCCTATCATTAAAGGGTCAGGAAACTATGATACAAGTTAGGGTTGATACAATCCATAGGAAACAAAATCTTACATCTATGGTTAGATCATTATGTCAAAAGAAACCAAAAAAATAGTAAATAAAAGACTACAGACTTAGGAATGTACAATACAAGGTGTGATTCCAGGTTTATTGAACCTTCAGCAGATTACAAACATGTAAGTAGGCACACACACCACCCTCACTTCATTAAAAAACCAATATCACATCTACTTTAGTGCAAAGAAAACATGAAACCACAGATTTGTAGGAAAATAAATGCATTTTATTGCTATTGAGTTGCAGTCTATACAATCTGTACTTTCTTGTGCTCTCCTCTCTCATACAAATGCCTTTTAGGGATTTAAGTAGGCCTCCAACAACTTCCCTAACCGAGCCATGTAGTTATTTATCATTATAATGATTAACAAGTCTATTTTGTCATTTCCCACCAAAATGGCACTAGCCATTATATTCAAATATTTGAATTAAAGACTCCTATTAAACAACCTATTATGACTTCTACCCAAAGATAATGACTCTTAAAGGATCAAAATGCTTTATTCAAGAGGTCTAAACATTCTTAATATCCTTCCCAATCCTATAACCATGAAATCCTATATTTGGTCCTATGGCCCTATTAGGCCCATCAAGACAATTAACCATTACACTAGGATCATTACAATGAATTGCCATAATTGGTTTTAAAATATCAAAATTGAGTCTATTAGACCCATACACCTCCTTGTCATGCTTCCATGGTGTCCTCCATGTTGTCTTCATGTTAGGGGCTCCTGCACCAGAATCCCCTCCAGATGTTTTTCTATGTCTCTTGGGAGCTTTGGAAGCTCGTTCTTTTGTGGGAGTTGTTTCCCCCTTTGTAGGAACAATTTCCCTATTTGCAGGAGCAGTTTCCTTCTCATGTTCAACAGGGTTGTCCCTCTACGAGGCTTGCTCTTGAGGAGTTGGGTTTTCCTCAGCGGATGGGTTCTTAGTAGCAGGAACATTTCCCATAGGAGGATGAGGTTCAGTGGTAGATGTTTCAATGGAATCTTTCTGGGAAACCCTTCTGCTCTTTTGAATTGGCTTCCTAACTTTAGGAGGAGGGGTTGGCTCATCCAAAGACTCACTATCAGAAATAATAGTGATAGTCTTTCAAACTATCTTCTTCTTTCTCTTCATGGTTCCTTGTTTAGGAGGGGAACTGGCTTCATCTTCTTTAGACATTTATGGGGCAGATTAGGGCTTGGTTTAACAGCGAGAATGTTTGCAATTTCTGGCATAGGCGATATTACATCAAGCAGAATGACATGGGTAATTTTTGGTATTGTAGAGCTAGTGTCAGCTTCAGGGGTACTCTCACCAGTAAGAGTAGTAGGGAAGGCCATTTTAATTTCTAAAAAATAGAGGAAAGCCTAGAATTTCAAATACAGAAGAAAACCCTATAGACTCTAAGGCATACACACAAAATCTCTACATATTACAAAAATAACAGCCTAGCAAATGTGAAAGGATGGCAGAAAATTTGACTTACTGGTCTTTTGATGGGCTAAATTTGTTGGATCGCACGTTTCTTTGCTGAAATTTTCTCTTCTTCTCACTCAAGGATTCTCTGGATTTTCTTCGGACATAGGTGATGAGAGAAAATTGATGAATTTCTCTTTTATGGCAATGCCATTAATTCCTTCATGTTGGATAGAGAAAATTATTGGCGCCAAGTTTGAATTTCATCCATTGATCAGGATTTGAACACTTGATATTATCCTTGACAACCTTTAAATGATGACATGGCATTTATTAGAATGTCGTTGGCCAACTCATATTTCTCAAAATTCATGTCGTTTAGACCTTTTCTTTGATTTTATGCCATTCACCATCTCCGCAAGATAAGCCTTCCTCAGATTCCCCTCTATTCCCTTATCCCGTACCATCTTTTTCTATTTTGATAATCCTCATGGGATAAGGCTTCCATGTATTTACCTTTGTTTCTTATCCTGCGACACCTTGAATCATTCCTCATACCCTTGTGGGATAAAATCTTGTCATCTTTTATTTATCGACACTCTTTTATCTTTATCCCATTGCATATCCATAAATTTTGTCTCCTCTCACAGGATAAACCCTTTTCATGCTTTCTGAATATCCTCTTATCCCACGCTACTCACAACTTTCTATCTTTTCTTTCTTGAAAGTGCCCTTCCTTGACAATTTTGCATCGTGCGGGCTAAGCCTTTTAAGATTTTCTCTTCTTGTCCCATGATCTACCTCTTATCCTCATGGGAATGCATGGGATAAGAGAACTTGTCAATCTTGCCTTAAAGTTCTTATCCCATGCTCACTACTAAGTGAAAGAAAACCCTTGCAGGATAAGATTCTTTGTATCTACCTTGCTACCTTTTATCCCGCAACATCCTTGCATCAACTTATAAACTCTGCAAGATAACCTTTCCTTTTGATCCTTAGCCTTTTCTTGTCTCATGGGCTTATCAAGATGTCTTAAAACAATCACACGATAAGACTCGCTTCTCTACTTCTTTATATTACTTTATCCCGCATGGACACATTACATAACGACAATTTCTATTACATCTACGAACATCTCTTATCCCACACAAGCCTTTTTGTTTATATGAAATAGTTGCGGGATAAAGATCTCTTTATTATCCATGTATTCTTCTTATCCCACAGGGCTTCGCCATGGCTTTAAAAGTATCGCGAGACAAGACTTGTTCTTTGAGATTTGCAAACTGCTTATCCCATGAGGTTGTGATATTTCACTACAGAGCTTGCGGGACAACATTATCTGTCTATTTCATTTGACATACTTATTCTACACAACTACAAGACTAAAGAAAGCATTTTAGGTAAACCATTTTAGTGTGTGGAGATTAACTAAGGGTAAAGTGATTGTGCATGGGGACCTTCCAAGATAATTTCTTAAAAGGCACAACTATGGGGAAATTCCAATACTTGGGCATATAATATAAAATTAAAACAAAAGCCTCAAGAGGTAACTCCTAATGCGGGGGGCCGGTAAATGGATGAAAAAGGACCCACCCGGTGGTAACTTAAAACTAGGTCACTAGTAGACATAAGTCAACTGTAGAATATAACATTGTCCGGGTAAACCAAGGAAAAACCTTAATAACTCTAAAATATTTTGTAAAAAT
The DNA here is from genome assembly GCF_030272615.1 of Cryptomeria japonica. Taxonomy (NCBI): domain Eukaryota; kingdom Viridiplantae; phylum Streptophyta; class Pinopsida; order Cupressales; family Cupressaceae; genus Cryptomeria; species Cryptomeria japonica. Next base: position 441,055,774 of record NC_081413.1, on the reverse strand, counting down.
CCTAAACCCTCAACACATGAGTAGGGAACAAATAAAGCCAATTTTAAAATCTTCCAACAGACTGATGAACAAACAAAGGTAGTAAATAGGAGTTTGGGAAATTTTTTGAGATGCTTAGTTGGAGAGAAAACCCAAAGTTGAGACTTGATTCTTGCACAAGAAGAGTTTGCCTACAATAATTCAGTAAACATGAGTATCAAAAGAACACATTTTGAGATTGTTACCAAAGCACACCCTAGAGGCATATTAGAATTGATAGACATTAGTAATGAAGAAAAGAGGAGTGAAAAAGAAGAAGAATCTATAGAGCATACTCATGTTGAACAACATTTGGAGGACATGAACAACAAGTATAAGGAGAAAGCATATGAGAAGAGGAGACATAAGGAATTTTAAGTTGGTGATGAAGTGATGGTATATCTGAGAAAAGAGATATTCCTAGTTGGAACCTATAATAAATTGTAGATGAGGAAGTTTGGGCCTTGTAAAATATTGAATAAATTGAGTTCCAAAAATGCATATGAAGTAGAGTTACCAGATACTTTGGGTATTTCACCTATATTCAACATTGCAGATCTTCATTAGTACCATGAGGCAAGATTTAATGAGGATGGTGGAACAAACTTGGAGAACAAGATAACCCATAGGGATCCAGACAAGATTGTTGACATTTTAGAAAGTAGGATTGGGCGTAGCACCTGAAACAACCAGTTTCAAAAGTATCCCGTGAAGTGGAAAGGTAGACCAGTTGAAGATTCATCTTGGATTTCTTAGGTAGTGGTAGACCATCTTGGTTTTCCTCTAACCCCAACAAAGTGATGGACTCACTTTTTTTCAACAACCCCAAATGTTTGATGCAAGAGCATCCCTGGTTCATGGCAATCTTGCATCAACCAAAAACATTTTGTTTTCAATTTGTTTCTTGTTTTGCAGTTTCAAAATTCTCTTCGTGCTTATTTGCATTTTCTCACTGGATATTGCAGAGATGGATTTTGTACATGGACATGTTTATCTACCTTATCCTCATTCCATAGGACGTTTGGATCATTTTCCAACAAGTTATCACTTCCAGAATCTGAGACAGTTTTCTGGCTTGGAACACCAGAACTGCTTGAACCTATTTGGCTATTGGTGAATCTTGTGGATCACTTCCGTAGCTTACAGAACTTCAGTTCATTGTTTCCAATGTTCCTTGGTGTGTGGCCAATCCCCCCTTGGGTTCACACTTCATTTTATGGATTCTCAGGAGGGATGTCTTTGGTGAAGGTCGACCTTGTTGTTTTACACGTTACATCTTGGGCTGATGCGAATCATTTTTTATCATATAAATCAATGTAATTTAGCATATGTGAATCAATTTTTGACATAGGGAAGAATAATCATAAGGTTAGGAGGTCCAAAGTTGGCTCATAGACTTTCTTGAGCTTGGATATTGTATTGAAACATATATGTAATCAGGACAGTGTGCCAAATCTTGTAAGCCCACATGTTGTTGACATTTTATAATTGATTTGATGATATAATTTAGTCTTTTCTGTATTGCCTATGTCATATTGCATCACTTTTGTTGTTTTAGCTCTTTTTGCATGGTCCAGACTACTCTTTGAGGACTTACTCCTACCATGCCTACACCAAACACTCCACTTAAGTATCCTAGGATCCTATTGTGCCATCTTTTATGTAATCCAACGATCATACTTGAACCGACTTATTTGTAATCTCTATGAGAGAATTATGTTTTTATTGTGTTACCAACCTAATTGATTTTTTTATAAGGTCGATGAGTTGTTTAGTTTTAGAGTTGGAAAAGTTTTAGTTGAGTGTGTGGTTGCCAAACTGGATGATGTATCTGCAGTTTGAGTAAAGGCAAATAGGAGCATGAAAAGGATCTGAACAAGCAAGTGTAGTGCTATTCAAACAGATCAACAAACTCATGTTGTTTTCTAACAATTACAACAGATATAAATCCCCTAACCGGGTAAGCTCTAACAAGCTTGGTGCTATTCAAATCCTCTAACCAGGTGATCCATTAGCTTGGATTTCAAATCCTCTACTGAGGTTACTCCTTATAGGGTGTTACTTCTAACAAGGAATTATAGTCAATCCCTTAATTGGGTGGTCCCTAATAGAATCTATTCTTAATAGGACTTTTGTAAAGCTTTAACAGGCTAGGCTCCTAATAGGGTGAACTTCAGAAGAGTTCAGATAGTTATCTTGTGAGTCTCATCTCACCGTGGTTTTTCCCATTTGGATTTCCACATCAAAAATATTGTGTCAAGTGGTGAATGTTTTTGTGGTTATGTTCTTATGGTTGATTTGCTTAACTACTTAATCCACTTTGATAAATCATGAGAACCAAAAGCATTGTGAAATAAAGTTTTAATTATGTCAATAAAAGCATTTGGATGTTTATGAGTTTGAAGTTGTTTACTATTAGTTTGTTGTAACAATCAACTAGTTTATCTTGAGGGTTTTTATCTTGATAGTGATATTGCATTGATAGTTCTAAATTTACTTTGAGAGATTGGTTTTGAGATTGGTGAAGTTAGTATCAATTTTTCTATCTACTGATTCACCCCCGTCCTCTCAATAGTTAACCGGATTCTTATTCTTTCATCATACCATCAATTGGTATCAGAGCTAATCAAGTCCTCTAAGGTCAAAGTCTAACAGCTTGAGGTAAAGATCTTGCAAATCATGATGAAGAAGGAAGGTTCAAAGTTTAATAGATAGAACTATAGGATATGGAGTGATAGAATGAAAATTTATATCAAGAGTCTAGGAAATCAATACTGGGATTGTTTTTACTCAATATGTTGCACCTAGTGGGACTATGATTGATGATCAGAGGAAAGAGAAACAAGAAAACAATCAAGCATTAGAGGCTATTATCATTTCTTTGTCTGATGTAGGGTATGTAAATGTTCATGGTCTAGAGACTGCATATGATGTATGGAAAAAACTCAAAGATATTTATAGCGGTGATGAACATGTTAAGATTGCTAAAGAAGAGAGTCTAAGAGGAAAGTTTGATGATATGTGGATGGCTGAAGGTGAGAATATCCAGCAATATGGTCAAAGGATAAAAGAGATAGTTGGTGGGATTAAGAGTGTATGAGGTAAAGTGGAAGATTCCACAGTGATCAGTAAGGTACTGAGAACCCTTCTACTGGTCTACACTATCTGAGTTGCATCCATTCAGGAGCTAAAGTCTATTGACAAAACTAAGGTAACCCTTGACTCCATCATTGGCAAGCTTATTTCTTTTGATTTAAATGGTTATGATGGTAGTGTTTAGAAATCCGAGTCTATATTTAGAACTTCTGTTTCTAACCCATCTATGAGGAAAAGTAGAGATGTAAGTCACTGTTATGAATCTAGATCCAGTAGAGAAGTTGTTGATGAAGACAATTTAGTTGAGCTTGAAGCATTGTTGGCCAAGCGGTTGCCCAGAGGTACTAATAAATATAGAGGTAAAATACCTTTGAAATGTTTTGCATGCAACAAGATTGAACACACAGCTGCTAATTGTCCTAATGGTGATAATGAGCACAAACAAGAGAAATTCAAGAAGTATAATGGTAAAGGCAAAAGAGATTATCTTATTGCTTTTGATGGTGGTATCACTGATGAGGAATATGATGGTGATGCTAATGAAGATATTGTGTTTGTAGCCATTAAAGAGGAGATATCTGATCAGAAGGCGTTAGTATCTCGAATGGATAACTCTAATGATTGGATCATTGATAGTGGTTGTTCACATCACATGACCACTGACTAGAGAAAATTTCTTTCTTTGAAGAAATTTGATGGTGGAGCTATAAGATTTGGTAATGACTCACCCTGCATGGTTAAAGGTAAGGGAACTATTTATCTTAATGAAAAGAGCAGTGCAGATGATGTCTACTGGGTTGAAGGTTTAAAGCATAATCTTTTGAGTATGGGACAACTCAATGGCGGAGGATACCCATTGGATTTTAAGAGTGATATGTGCAAAATATATGGGAGCAAAGGTGAATTGATTGCAAATGGGAAGCAAACTAAAGGTAGCCTGTTTCACCTTAATCCTAAAGTCAACAACTATTTAATTGAAAAGATAGATGATAGTTGGCTTTGGCATAGGAGATTTTATCATATAAACTTTGATAACATTATTAAAGTAAGTAAGTCCAAGACAGTGAGAGGTTTTCCTCAGTTGGACAAACCGGTTAATACTCTATGTAAGGAATGTCAGTTGGGAAAGATGACATCCTCAACTTTCAAGAGCTAATCTTTTTCAGCGGAACATCTATTAAATTTGGTTCATACAGATCTTTGTGGACTAATAAGGACAAAATGTATTCAAGGTGAGATATTTTATGATCTTCACTGATGATTGCTCAAGGATGATGTGGGTCACATTCTTGAAGGATAAGGCTGAAGCTTTTAGTAAGTTTAAGGCATTCAGGGCCTTAGCTGAGAGGTAAGAAGATAAAGTGTCTGAGGACTGATCAAGGCAGTGAATTTACTTCTGAGGAATTCACTAGATATTGTGAAGAAAATGGTATCAAATGACAACTTTCTGCACTGAGGACACCACAACAGAATGATATCGCAAAGAGAAACAATCGGTTAGTTGTTGAAGCTTCTAGGACAATGTTGATACAAGGAAGTGTAGTAAAAACTTTTTGGAGGGAGGTTGTCAACACAACTGTCTACACTATGAACCGGATTCTGGTAAAGAGAGGTAAGGACAAGACTCCTTATGAATACTAGTATGGAAGATCACCTAATGTTAGTTTTTTCAAGATATTTGGATGCAAATTTTTTATTAACAGAGGTGATTATGTTAGAAAATTTAAGGCTAAAAGTGATGAAGGTATATTTCTTGGTTATTCCACCAAGAGTAAGGCCTACAAGTGTTTTAACAATTGGACACAGAGAATTATTGAGAGTGTTGATGTTCGATTGGATGAATATCCTAAAGTCTCAGAGGAAACTAGTTTGGAGAAAAAGGATTAAGATCCTTACATTTTGTTTTTGGAACCAGAAATTGTGAAACCTGTAACCGGTAAAGAAAATACTGATGTACTAGTTCAATCGGAATAGATAAATTCAGAAGATAATGATGATAATGAAGAAGATGAACCTAAAGATAATGATCATGTTATTCTGAGATATGTGAGAGTCCAATCACAATCCTAAGCATATTATTGGAGATAAGGATGCTGGAGTAATAACCAAAAGAAGAATCAGAGAGAATTCCTATATGATATCCACTATTGAACCAAGAACTGATAAGGAAGCATTTGGTGATGGTCATTGGGTTAAATCTATGGAGGAGGAACTAGATCAAATTGAGAAGAACAACACATGGACCCTAGTACCCCGACTAGTAAATAAAAATGTGATAGGTACGAAGTGGGTATTCAAGAACAAGTTGAATGAAGATGGTGTTGTAGTCCACAACAAAGCTAGGTTGGTTTGCAATGGTTATGCACAAGATGAATGAGATGATTATGGTGAGACTTTTGTACCAATGGCAAGACTAGAAGGTGTGAGAACTTTACTTGCATTTGCAGCACATTAGAAATTCAAGGTATACCAGATGAATGTTAAGTCAAAAATTTTGAATGGGATACTGGAAGAAGAAATATACATTGAGCAACTAGATGGTTATGCTTTGACTGATGAGAAAGACATAGAATGCAGATTGCATAAGGCATTAAATGGATTAAAGCAGGCACCGAGAGCATGGTATGAAAGGATTCATACACATCTGATGAAGATAGGTTTATTAAGAACTAGTGAAGATAGCAACATATATCTCAAATCTGAAGGAGATAAAATATTGGTCAGCAAAGTATTTGTAGATGACATCATATTTGGAGGGAATGATGAAATGAAAAATGAGTTTGAAATGTCTCTAGTTGGAGAAATAAAAATTTTCATAGGCCTGTAAATACATCAAATGAAGAATGGTATTTTCATCACACAGTCTAAGTATGTGAAAGAGGTCTTGAAGACATTTGGTATGAGTGACTGTAAACTAGTTGAGAAACCAATGGTTACAGGTTGTAAGTTGTCTAAGGAAGATGAATCCACATTTGTTGATGAGAAGGAATACAGGTCAATAATTGGAAAATTGCACTATGTTGTTCACAACAGACCGGATATAGCTCATGCAGTTGGCCTAATTGCCAGATTCTAGAAGAATCCTAAGGAAACACATTTGATAGCAACTAAGAGGATTTTTAGATATTTGAAAGGTACTGTTGAGTATGGATTATGGTATCCATATGGTGGAAATTTTGACTTGAAGGTGTACACAGATGTAGATTGGGTAGGAAATGTTGATGACAAGAAAAGAACAACTGGTGGAGCATTTTTTCTTGGAGGAAGACTTATTTCATGGAGTAGTAAGAAATAGAGTTGTACATCATAATCTACTATTGAAGCTGAGTATGTTGTAGCTTACATGAATTGTACCCAGGCTATCTAGATGAGGCACATTTTGGAAGGTTTTAAGATGAATATTTCAGAACCTATAAAGATCTTATGTGATAATACAGGTGCCATAAATATTTCCTAGAACCCTTTTTTGCAGGCATGAACCAAGCATATTGAATTAAAGTATCATTTCTTAAGGGAAAAAGTATAGAGAAAAGATGTGATCTTGGAGCATATTTCTCCCAAGGAGCAGCTTGCATATATCTTTACTAAACCTCTACCTAAGACTACTTTTGAGTATCTTAGAAGTCAACTAGGGGTTGTACCCCTTCATGAGGTCAGTTGAGCATGATGTAGATTACATCAATCCCATAGCTACTTGTAGAATTTTATAGTAGGATTGGTGTAGAAGTGGAGTTATTCCACAAGGGGAGCATCAAGTTGTAGGTTGTTGATGCTGAACACTAAAATTTGACATTGCATATTTTACTTTCAATTTGGCATTGCTATCAAAGGGGGAGAACTATGTGATTTGTATGATTGACAGAGAGAAGGAAGACAAGTTGAAGACAAGGTGAATACTTGGTAATGTAAACTAGGACTCCTATTCACAATCACAACAATCAATGGTATTGATATTTGTATTGACATCAATGCCAAAGGGGGAGATTGTTGGCATTTGCATAAAGATTGCATTAATGATATGTTGTTGTCATTGATGTCAATTAACTGGTAATGATATTGTTGATATTGTTGTAATAATGTTTTGTAACCCGTAGGAAGAATTTGTGGAGTGAACCAGTATTTCTATGTATTAGAGAGTTGAACCGATAAACCCTACCCGTTTTGATTAAGTAAAAGCACGTTTTTGAAAGGAACTTGAACCTTTTACAAAGTAGGATACATAGAAAGAGCTAGAAAACATCATGCCTATTGACTTCAAAAACTAAAACAGATCCCAACCAAACAAAAAGGGATCACAACCCATAAAACATAACATTACATTAATAAACCAAGAAAAGACAACAATCAAAAAGAAGGACGACAACAAAAAGACAGAAAATGAGACAACTGCCAAGACAGAGATAGAGATAGCTATATACTCTTCATGATATCCTCAACATGGACAACCATCTACTTCATGTTGTCCGCCAAAGTCTTTAACTCCTCCAGCTCTCAACCTGTGATGTCACCTTGGATCCTAGTATTGGCTCTGGTCCTCTTCTCATGGCCTTTTTTGTCTAGTTGTTCCTTGTCAACATCCTTCTCAGTGTTGTTCTCAAATCTATTGATCAGGATGTTCATGTTATCCATTGAAGCTTTGAGGATCTGAAATTTTTGTTCTACGATCTTCTTAACAGTGAGTTCCATCTTATCAATTCTACTACCTTGATTGTTCATAGCAGTTTCCATCCCTTTCACCTCCTTGTTTTCTTCCATCTCTTTAACCTTTTTTTCATTGGCAATAATTTTACCCACCATGCTTTCAATGGATTTCATGTTATTAATTTCAACTGCCAACTCTTTAACATTTTCCATCAAGGGTTTCTCTACAACCGTAGCTATTTTGACAATCAGCATATCTTTCTTCAAGCTACCTATATCCTTCACCATTGTACCAAAGGTCTCATAGAAGCCCTTTATAGTCACATTCTCACCAACATAATCACTAAGCTTACCACTTTTTTCTTCTTGCTCCTCTTTCTGCATAATTTGGGCATTCAAACCATCTATGTTGTTTGTGACCTAGTTCTCCTCCCCCTCCTTATCCTGTCCCTAATCCTTTTTATTCTCCTCTGCCTCTTCTTCAGAATCAATTAGGATTTGGTTGATATCTTTATTGCTTTCCTTGCTGGTCTTCTTCCTCTTCATTTGCTCTCCAGTAACTTTCCCTTTCTTTTTTAAAAATAAATTTCCCTTCAAAGGATTCAACCTCAGACTCTGAAATGTCTGAATCCACCACAATCCTTTTTCTCTTAGCCTTATTCCTACCTTTTTTGCTAGTCTCCTCTGAATTGCCCTCAGTCTCTGAGTCAAAATTAAAGCCACTGGCTTCACTCTTCATTTCCTCATCTCTTGCATATTTGCCTTTAATAGGTTTTTCAATACTCTTCCCTTTAATCACTTTATAGACAAGAGCCATATGATCCTAGCGAAGGGCATGGTCACCTTTAGGATCTTTCTGAATCTCCTTGATAGTATGGTCCATGGAGCAGGCTAGGTAATATGGCAAGCTCACCTTTTCCCCATGGTAGAAATGGTTGAGCAAAACAAAATGGTGACCATAGGCTCTAGTAAACCTACCATCCAAAGTAATATAGGTGATAGTAGTGAATAAAATAAACCTCCATGGCCTGCATATCCATTTTGGGGAATGATAGGAATTGTCAACTTTTACCATCTTCTTCCTCATCATCTATGATATGGAAGTTATCTGGAGCTTTATCGGAGATGCTATGGTCCCTATAAAATTTCATGCACTCAATTATCATCCTTGTAGCTTCAGCAATAATCTCCTCATCTACAGTCATCATCTGGGACCCGACCAAGATTTTGCCATTCTTCCAGTTCTTGATAAAATGTTTGGTAACCACAAGATCTTTCCCACTAAGCCTCTCCATAAACACACTCAAACCCCCCTCCTGAAGGATATCCCACACTTCCCTATTCTTCCTCCAATCCGAGCAGGAAGTAGGTTTGAACCTTTTTTATTTCCTCCCATTTTTCCTTCATTGTCCCTAAATTTCCTTCTCTCGGCTCCTAATATTCTTCTCTAGTTTATGTGGATACCTTGAAAAAAAGCCCAAAATCCATGCCAAACAATAATGAAAAGACACTTGAATAAATACTTATTACCTCCGTAATAACCTTGCTTTGAAATAAGAGGAGGGGGTATTTAGAAATTATATTTGATGGTGCCACAGAGCCTCGTCTGGATACAGTCCAGATCGAGCAAAGATTTCACATCACATGCGAGCTCACTCTCTCCATAAGTAGTAATAATATCTTCTATTTGGCAAGCCAGGTTGGCAGCCCAATTTGTGCATGAGTTTACTTCCCTATAAACATGTGTAAAAACACACATTTCAAATTCCTCACTAATTTTATTTGCCGCTTTGATAGCATTTCTTATTGACCAAGAAGGAGGAAGCTTCTTATTCAAAAAATTGATTATATCTAATGAATCTCCTTTGCACTAGACTCTAGTGCATTTGGCTTCCTTAGCCAAGACCATCCCATGGTATGCAGCCATAGCCTTAGCTACATGATTTGTCTGATTTCCAATGGGTATACTTTTTATAATTTTGCATCTTCCCCATTCATCCCTAAGGACCACCCCACATCCTACTATCCCAGGATTACATTTTGATGCACCATCAAAGTTTATTTTCATCCATCCATTGGGTGGGCTTACCCATATCACTCCCTCTCTAGGGTCATTCTGAAAGTGTTCACAAACTTTTAATCTCCACTTCTTGAAGATTGATTGATCATCCTTGTCTTGAGGATCTACAATACCACCTATTATATTCATATTTTCCACTACATTTCTTTTAATTTTCTCAAACATAATTTGAGCCTCAGCCACCTTCTCTCTAAAGACTCTTTCGTTTCTCTCTTTCCATATACCCCAACATATATGGGGAAAAGCTAATTTCCACAACAAAGTAGTACATTTGTTCTTTGAAGGATGATACCAAGAATTAAAAACCTCTTGAAATAACTCTGGGAAACTCCAGCTGATTTTGAAATGATCCAGGCATCTTCCCAGACCTTAGTGGAAAAAGGGCAGTGAAAGAGAAAATGATTGATGGTCTCCTCACTCTGCATGCAAAGAAAAAATATAATAGGCATACACATACCTCTTTTTCTGAGGTTCTCAATAGTTAGAATTTTATCTTGAAGGGTTGTCCAAAAAAAAATATTAATCTTAGGGGTAAAGCCTTTCACCCAAGCCTTAGTCCAGCAAGGACTCTCCATTTTAGAATACTTATGATAGTAAAGAGAAGCCACTGTGAATTTACCATTTGCTATGAGTTTCCATATTAATTGATCTTCCTCTTCCACCACAACCATGGAGTTCATAATTTTGTTCAGACTTCCCAAGGTCTGATCCACTTGAGATAAATCCTTCCACTGTCCATCTTGCTAATAATCACCCACCATTGATCCATATCTTTCCTTGCACTGGTTCTGGAATCAGCTCCACTCTGGAATTTCAGTCAAAGGGGACTCGAGCAACCAAGAGTCTTCCCAGAATTTGATAAGATTCCCTTTCCCCATCTTCCATTTTGCACCTCTGACAATTAAATCTCTTGTTCTAGTGACATTCTTCTAGATATTGGAGCCAATTGAAATATCTTCCACTTTGAGGAAAATTTGAAGTGTGGGACATTGCCTTTTATACTTGTTGTCCTAAATCTATTTCCATTCTCCCTGGTTTTTATACCCTCTCCAGATCTACTTCTCCATAAGGTATTCATTCATGTCTCTTATTCTTCTAAGACCCAGACCTCCCTTTCTTATTGGCTTATAGACCTTGTCCCACGCAATTAGATTCATTCTCTTCTTCTCCTCAACCCCTGTCCACAAAAAACTTCTTTGTATCTTTTCAATAGCCTCAGTATACTTGGCAGGAATTCTGAAAAGGCTCATGGCATAAAGAGGGATACTTTTAAGAGTTGATTTCAACAATTGAACCTTACCAGCTTGGCTAAGAAGAGAGCCCTTCCAGCCAGCTAGCTTCTTATGGAATTTATCCACCAAAGTTCCCCAGAAAGTGTCAGGAGGATCATGGCATAAGGGAAGCCCCAAGTAAGATGCAGGAAGACTCCCCAAATGACATCCCAAGATATTACTTATTTTGATCTTTCTTCTATCTAGAGTGTTGATAAAATAAACAAAGCTTTTATATCAATTAATAATTTGCCCAATACCAGATCCATGACTATCCAGAGCTTTCTTTAAACTTCTAGAATCTTGCACTGTAGCCTTCCCCATAATTATAGTCATCCATAAACTGCCGGTGGGAACAGACTTGATCCGCTGAAGATGGCTTCATCCACAAACTGTTGGTGGGAACATACTTGATCCGCTGAAGATGGCTTCAAACCACAAAACTCCCCCTTCTCGACCAACTTCCCTATACCTCTCCCCATACATTCCGCCATAATAATAAAAATAACCGGAGAAAGAGGATCTCCCTACTTGATTCCCCTTGAGGACTTGAAGAAAGGGGAGGGATATCCATTAATTAAAATAGAGAAAGAAGACAAAGAAACTAATTACCTTATAAGACTAATACTTCTAGCACAAAAGCCAAAAGCTAAGAGAACTTCCATCATGAAATCCCAATCCACTCTATCGTAGGCTTTAGATAAGTCTAGCTTCAGAAGAAAGCCTTCCTTTTTAGAATTAGATAAAGAATGAATGTTTTCATGGACTGAGATTATCGAATCCAAGATTTGTCTTCCAGGGAAAAAACCACTTTGCTGAGGCAAAATGATAGAAGGGAGAAGCTTCAAGATTCTCGAGGTTAGAACCTTGTAGATGATCTTGTAAAGAGAGTTGCAAAGACTTACAAGTCTGAAAAGGTCCAAGGAATCATCTCCTAGCTTTTTGGGAATAAGAGCAATAAAAGTGCCATTTATCTCTTTCAAGATTTTTCTAGCACCAAAAAACTCTTTCGCAGCTCTAGACACATCATCACCAATAATATGCCAATACATTCAAAAAAAGAACATGGGGAAACCATCCGGGCCTGGCACCTTATTTCCTTCAAAGGAATTGGCAGCTTGCAGAATCTCATCATTGGTAGGGATAGCAATTAGGTGATAATTCTGATCAGCCTCTAGGATTCTAGGGATGCAATCGAAAAGGTTCTTTTGGGCATGCTTGTCCAAATTTTGTTCCTTAGCAAGAAGATTGGAGAAGAACTCCGTAGCAGCCTTTCTCATAGATTCTTCCTCTTCAACTCTTCTGCCATTCACTTTAGTGTATGATATGCTATTGATGGCCTTATATTTTAGAGTGGACATATGGAAGTATTTAGTGTTGTCCCCTTCCTTCAACCATACATTTCTTGACCTTTGTTTCCAGAAGGTTTCTTCCTTTGCTATTATGTCATGATATTTCATAAGGATAACATCTTCAACATCTCTTGAAGGGTTAGTATATCCATTATTCTGAATCTCATCCTGAATATTTTTTAGCTCTGAGATAATAGTCGCTTTCAAGGCAAAGATATTCCCAAAGCATTCCTTATTCCACCTCTTGACATTTTTTTTAACAAACTTCAATTTTTTTATCACTTTATACATGGCGTTCCCTTTGATACTGACCTACCACCATTCCTTGATCTTTCTCTCCATATCTGGGAGTTTAGTCCACATTCTCTTAAATCTGTAAGGGAAATGTCTCCTTCTATTCTTAGCCTCTACTGCAAAGGATATAGGATAGTGATCCGATCCTGCTCTTATGTGAGAAAATAAAGAATAGAAATAAATATTAAACCATTCTAGGGAGATAAGATCTCTATCAAGTCTTACCTGAATTAAATCCTTGCCACTCCTTCTATTAGTCTAGGTAAATTTAACTCCTTGCAATTCCAAATCATGGAGAGCATTATTATTGATAAAGTCCATTAAGTCCACTCTACTATCCAGATTTGTTTGGCTCCCTCCCTTTTTCTCATTTTCCTTCAAAGGGGTATTGATGTCCCCCATAATCACCCAACTATCTTCAAAAAAACTACTTCTTAATAAAGTAAGTTTATTCCAAAATCATTTATGCTAGTCTTAGTATTAGGAGCATATAAATTAGTTGACCCATGAAGTGCTATCTTTTAGATGCTTAAATCTAATACAGGCCATGTTGTTGTCCTAAATCAACACTTCTCCCTCAATATTGTTTTTGTTCCAGAAAGTAACAATACCTCCCGAGGCACCTTTTGAATTGCCACCACTAACTCCTCCATTATTGAACATCTTCAGACCTTCTACCTTATCTTTAGACATCTTGGTTTCTTGAATTAAAAAATCTTCAAATTTTTGTCTCTAATCATACTTTTTATTAAATCATGTTTGTGAGAATTATTCAATCCTTGAATATTCCAAGAGATGATCTTCATGGTTTTTTAGAAATACCTGCCTCAAAGATGGTTCTTTGAGTCCCATCTGCAATATCCTTGCTTGTTTCCATTGTCCTCTTCTTTGCATTTGAATATCTTCCTGGAGAGGTATGTTGCGCTTCTACATCCCCAAGCCTGCTTCTCGTATTTCTAGTAGATGTGTTGTTATTGATATTGTTTGAATTCTTTTTTTTTACTTGACCTTTCTTTTATCCTCCACTGTTTCTTCTTCCTCCTGTTTACACTCACTCTTTCCCAATGCTTTTTTAATGTCTTCCTTATCTCCCCATTTTGGCTCTTTATCCTTCGGAAAAGTCATCTTCACCTTAGCTCAAGAGGCTAATGAGATCTCTGACACCCCTTGATCCAGTATATTATCAGGTTGAGAATCTTGGATCCAGTCTATTTCTTTTTCTAATTCAATCAAATTAGAAACTAACTTGAAATTGTCTACTTCCTCTTTATTGACTTTGGACTGATTATCTCCATTATTCTCATCATTATCTGAGTTTTGCTAAGTCTTATCCTCTTCTATTTCCTCATTTCGGCTGCTAACTTGTGATTTTCTTTCTCCATGATCTGAATCCTTGCCATTCTGCTCCTTCTCCTGATGATCTATTTTTTTGTTGTCTTCTTTCTTCAATTCATTTCCCAACTCTTTGATGATCTCTTCCTCTATCATACCAACCTGGGACTATTTTTCCTGATCTTGGTTATTAGATTCCATAGCTTTCAAAGAGCTGTCTACTTTTTTCCACACTTTAGGTTGGGATTGAGGTTTGATCCCATTACTAGGACATTTTTTAGCCCAATGCCCATCTTTATTACAATGAAAGCAAGCAAAAGGGATTGTTTCATAAACAATATTTTGCTTCCATTTCCCAAGATTAGATTTTATCTCTATCTCTTCTGGCTTGTCCATTTTGGGCCCCACTTGTACACATATCTTGGCATGTCATGAGTGGATCGATAGAAATAATCTCCCCGAAGGCATTGGCTATTCTTGCAAGCAAATCTTCCTCCCAATATTCCATTTGGAGCCCAAGTAGCTTTATCCAGACAGGAACTTGGACCAAAAAAAAATTTCTCTACCTGCGTTAGGGTACCACTTTTGAATGTCCATGATATATTTTCCTATCATCCATGAACCAAAGCTAAGGATGTTTATGTGATCTTCCTCACAAGAGAAAGAGAAGGACAAGCATCCTTTGTTCATAGCAACCACATCTACCTAACCTTTCAAGCTCCACTTCCTCTTAACAAACCCATAAACTACCTCAATATTCGGTCTCATCCCATAAAATTTACCAATCATAGTATTTTCCATTTTATCAATATTATGATCTATGATTTGGTTTGGAATAGAAATTGTGAACTTACCCTAAGACGCATTCAAGGGACTTTTGACCGAGGGTAAGGACAACTTACCTCTAGGTTTGACCCCAAACAATGAGGACCACTTGCCAATGTGTCCATTCAATCTAGGTCTCCCCTTAAGATCCTCTTATCTTAGTGGGTTCTTGAGATCCTTCTCAGAAGAGTCTTTTCCTTCCATAGTTTCCTCTGAACCGCTTGTCATTTGTTGACCTAGAACCACTTCTGATATGCCACCTCCCAAATTTGAAATTTGAACCTGTCCATTCCCTTTGCCTCCTTCTATCTTCTCCTCACATGGTCTTGGACCTCCCCTTGGGTCCCCCGAATCCAAAGGAGCATCAATATCTTTTCCACCTGAGCTCCCCCCTTCCACAGGATTCTCTGAATCTCTTGTAGCATACTATCCCAGCGCTGAACCAGAACTCTCACCCCAAAAAATTGAATCTTGGGCCCAACTGCTCCCCTTCTCCTCCCCACTCCCCATCTCTAGCCCCACACCTAAGTTGGAAAACCCTACCCATTGATTTGATAGCCCCTAACTGATTAATTTTGGTGAATTGGTTATATTGGTTTATGATCTAATGATGAGCAATAATTATTATGACACGTATGATTATTGTATGAAGAGAGTTTCAAAATGATTTTGGTGCGTTGATGAAACAATTTTTGTGTAGGGAATGAGAAAGTATATTTCATGTAATTCAAAGAACATGACAAGTTACTAAGTTCGATGAAACATTGATCAAGGAGCAGTCGAGGTTTCTTGATTGGTCTGCAGAGATTTCTATGTAATCCAATGACCATACTTGAACTGACTTGTTTGTAATCTCTATGAGAGAAATAGGTTTTTTTGTTTCACTAACCTAATTGATTTGTTTATAAGGTCAATAAGTTGTTTAGTTTTAGAGTTGGCAAAGTTCTAGTTGAGTGTGTGGTTGCCGAACCGGATGATGTATCTACAATTTGAGTAAAGGCGGATAGGAGCATGAAAATGATCTGAACAAGCAAGTGTAGTGCTATTCAAATAGATCAACAAACTCCTGTTGTTTTCTAACAATTACACCAGATTGAAATAACCTAACCGGGTAAGCTCTAACAAGCTTGGTGCTATTCAAATCCTCTAACTAGGTGATCCATTAGCTTGGATTTCAAATACTCTACCAAGGTTACTCCTTAAAGGGTATTGCTTCTAACAAGGCATTATAGTCAATCCATTAACCTGGTGGTCCCTAACAGGATCTATTCTTAACAAGACTTTGGTAAAGCTTTAACAGGCTAGGCTCCTAACAGGGTGAACTTCAAAAGAGTTCAATTAGTTATCTTGTGAGTCTCGTCTCACCATGGTTTTTTCCATTTGGGTTTCCACGTCAAAAATATTATGTCAAGTGGTGAATATTTTTGTGGTTATGTTCTTATGGTTGATTTTTTTAACTACTTAATCCACTTTGATAAATCATGATAACCGAAAGCATTATGAAATGAAGTTTTACTTATGTTAGTAAAAGCATTTGGATATTTATAAGTTTGAAGTTGTTTACTATTAGTTTGTCGTAACAGTCAATTGGTTTATCTTGATAGTTCTAAGTTTACTTTGAGAGATTGATTTTGAGATTGGTGAAGTTAGTATCAGTTTTTCTATCTACTGATTCACCCCCCCCCCCCTCTCAGTAGTTGACTGGATTCTTATTCTTTCATCATACCATCACTCATGCATCAGAAAACCCAAGTAGAAAAAGATGTTCCATGAGAGGCAACTCAAGAACATCTCAAAGGATTCAAAATGAAGATCACATGCTCATTTTTAATCCAAACATCTTCCTTATTTGCCAACCTCTGCTTTATCTCCTCTGGTGCCTCAAGTGACTTTTCTAACCTTTGACTCCCTTTGTTTCTCTTCCTTTTCTTTAGATATGCACATTGTCTCTATTTCTGCAACTCTAATTTGGTTTTTCCACAAGAATTCATCTGGTTTGTCACCATAAGCTCTCCATCGACCGATTCCACCCGATCATCAGGTTCAACTTTTAGATCCTTCTACAAACTCATGTCACCCTCTGGTTTAACCTCTACAGCTGGTTCTATCAGATCTTTCTTCAAAACCTCTAGCATGACCTCTAGAACCGGTTCTATCAAACCTTTTGGTATAACCTCTGCCACCGGTTTCTCAGTAGTGCAACTTCTTTCAGGACTCAGATTCTTCACCTCCTTCTCTTTCTCCCTCAAAGAAATCAATGTGAACTTTTGTCCATCCTTTTCAATAGTAACTATTTTTCTTCTATATTCATAAATAGCTCCTCTATCATACTACCAAGGTTTTCCCAACAAGACATGGCAAACACTCATAGACACAACATCACATAAAACTTCATCTTTGAAAGGCCCAATATTGAAACTCACCAAACACTACTCCTTTATCTCTAGCTTGTGATCATCTTGTAACCAACTCACCTCATAAGGAAAAGGATTCTTAAGCCTCTTCAACCCAAGCTTCACAACCATCTTCTCAGATAATAAATTATTAGTACTTCAACTATCTACAATGACCTTGTAACACTTACCACCTGATTTACACACAACCCAAAAAAGACTCTTCCTCTCCGTAGATCCCGGTATCCTTTCTTCTTAACATAAGGAATTCTCCTTGCTCCAATGCATAGTCAAATCTGGTACCATCACCTTCTAGTTCGTCACTTGCCACAATACTTCTTGCCATTCCTTGCTTACATTCATAGAATCTATGTCCAATTTCTCCACACTTGAAACATTTATCAGGAAATTCTCTATCAGTATTGTTGGTACCTTTCTTCGGTGCCTTTTGTTCCCGTTCCTTACTTGATTTAGGTTTTGACTCCTCTTCTTCAACCAGTTTCTTCATACTATCACTCATCTTAAATTTCTCCTTTCCCTTATTTGGTTGTCTTCTTCTCACCTTCTCCTCATCCTTCAAAGCATACTGGTAAGCTTCATCAATTGTGGATACCTTCAACATACTCATCTCATCTTGAATGTTAAAAGAAAGTCCATTGATGTACCTCACCACCTTTTCTCTGTCCATCTCTCCATGTCTAGATCTAATCACCACCTTGTAGAATTCCTCAGTATATTCCTTCACAGTCATGTTTCTCTATTTCAGGTTATGTAAATTCTTGAATAGTTCTAATTCATAGTCTCTTGGTATGAACTTGGCCTTCAATCTTACAACCATCTATTTCCACCAGGTGATCTTCAATTCACCATTCTCCACTCTGTCTTTCTGCAATTATTTCCACCACAAGGCAACATTCCCTTTCAACTTGGTCTATGCCAACCAGACTCTTTGCGGGTCCTTGACATCCTCAAACTCAAAGTAGTCCTCCAACTCTCTGATCCAATCGATTAGATCCTCCAGGTTCAGCATTCCAGAAAAGTTGGAAACCTCAACTTTATGAACTTTACTCGCTTGTGCCACTACTCTCAGGAATATTTCCTCTCTTTCATCTTTTGGTCCTTCAACTTCCTCAAGCTCTTCACTAGCTTCCTCATATTCATCCTTAGAGTTAGGGTTTCTCCACAAAAAAACCAAATCATTTTGGATTTCATTCCTTAAATCATTCTTGAAGTATTCCATCATCTACTCTACCCTCCAGGGGTTTGTCCTCCTCGACAGCATCTCTTCTTCCACTCTAGTCAATTGCCTCAACTCGGTGATCTCACCATCAGTTTCAATTGCCTCCCCTCAGTGATCTATTGAACAGACGCGCAACCTACCTCCAATCAATGATCTATCCACCCCAAATAATGGCTCAATGTTCGTAAATGATTCTTCCACCAGCCAGTCCATAACCAACTCTAGTACCACTTGATGCAGCCATAACCGGTAAAAACCCTCAAAAGAGTCAACCAACTTATGCAACAAGAGAGACACAATGAAAGAAGAAAGAAAACCTATCAAATTCACATAAATAGTTCATATTAAATCCTCAGGAATTTTGGCAATCATCTAGAGATCATCATATTATCATCAAAGAACATCCAATAACTAACCAGTTACATGTAGGCTTCAAGCTAGATACAATCCAACCTGGACCCTAAGAATCAACCGGATCACAATATGTGAATCTCAATCCTTATTCCTAGTTCTACTTCCTCTCTCCCCTACAATGATTACACAATATCATATTTATACCCACTAGAATATATTCGGGTCGGCCTCATAAGATTATATTTACCAATGCAAGAAAATGAAACGTGTTACTTGGCTCGTCTCAAATAAATCTTTCCAAAAAATAACAAGCAAGTGATGCAGTTCAGTAGGAAGGTCAGCCACATGCCAAAGAACATTGGACAAGACCCAAGATGGATCCACACACCAAGAATCACACCGATAATGAAGGAAAACCAACTAGTAAGCATAGGAATTGTCCTGAAACCTAGAGACAATCAACCGAAAGCTATAACTGACTCGAAAAGAACCCAAATGAACTAGAAATATGGAATCAAGCACATGAAACCGTCTAGAAACCAAAAATAAATTTTTTCAAGAAGAACAAGAAACTATGAGTACCAACTAGTAAGAACACACAAAACTACACAAAGAACTAAATTGAAAGGAAATATTTTTGGTTGATGCAAGATTGCTCATCGACTGGGGATGCTCTTGCATCAATGCTAGAAGACAAACAACTAGTAAAGAATATGGGAGACTAAGAGAATATGTGTTGGTCAAATTATGCTCAGTCATTACTACAAAGGAGATAGATAGATTTCTAAATCTAGCAAAGAATGAATTTAGGAGAAAACACAAGGTAAAAATAATCATGTTAGGAAAGATGGATGAAGTTGCTAAGGAGACTGAAAATATTTTGATAAAAATTTTGTTAGATAGTAAGTATGAGGCAAATAAGGCTAAAGGGCAAGAAGAACTTCATCTGGAAGAATAGGACACAACATCACAAGTCAATTTGAAAGTCGAGCAGACAATAGATGACACTTTTGTTCCAGAAGTCCAGTCAAGTGAGCATGCAGAGGTCAGTGACAAAGTAGAAGTTGGAGAAGAGGACATAGGGAAAGTAGAGGAAGGAAAGGAAAAGGTTTAGAATCCTTCAGCTATTGTAGTTGACCCTCCACCCCCCAAGAAGAATACAAAAAAAGAAAAAGTGGAGGTCAAGGTTGAAATCAAGACTGAAGGAAAAGACATTGTAGAGAATGTAAAGGGAAAAATAGTGATTGATGATCCAAAATTCATTCAAGGTCCAATCAATCTTTCTTTTGTGTCCCCAATTCAAAAGCTTCAACTTGCATCATTTTCACAAGACAAATCCAACAAAGATCTTTTGAAGTCCCATACTGAGGGTAGTATGTTGCTAAACATGGCAATGAGTGTTTCTAAAAATTTGAAACCCTCGTTTCAAATGGATACTACAAATACTCCATTTGATAAATTAAAGAGTTCAATTAATTCTGTAGACAAACATTTTGAGTCTTTTGAAAGGTCAGCTAAAGAAAAAGTTCAAAATTAATTTAAAGAAAAAAGGCTTCAAAATTTGAAAAGAATTATTGCCAAAGATAAAGCCACATTAGGCGATTGTGTGAAGAGCATACAAGATGCATTGTCCAAAGCTGGGAACTTGTACAAATCATGTCTATCCTTGAACAAGTTCCCTATAGATATTTAGAAGAAGTCTAAGGTGCACGAGAGTGAGCTTGAACACATATCTCAATCAGTTGATTCCCTGACATCATAATTGAGTAGTCATGAGAATTAGGTAATATCTCTACTTGAGAAAATTAGAAACCTGAACCATGACTAGGAGAAAATAAATGGGAGAGTTAGTGAAGTTAGGAGTCTTATTACTCCTAAGATGGACATTATGTAGAGTTCCTTCAAAGATACTCAATATGCTATGTCCAGTGGTGATCTAAATGATGTAAAAACAATAGAGGTACACACTTATTTTCTTAGTGGGTTCATAACCGTATTGGAGAATGTACAAAATGGTTGGGACATCCACTTCGAGTCATTGAAGAATTCTTATGTTGATATCTTCAATTTTTTGTGAGTGTATAAGGACCATGTGTGCATATGTAAATAGCATTTTTTTTTTTGGAACTCTACCTTTGTCATTGATGTCAAAGGGGGAGAATATATGAGTGAAAAATGATGATCTTAGAGGTAGATTTTTATTCTTTTATTCTTTTGAGTCTGGTAGTTTGATTTTGGTTTTGGTCTGACTCTTAGTAGTCATTTTTTACTAAGTGTTGCCATCAATTCTGAAGGGGGAGATTCTTTGCAAGACACACTGCATTGATGATTAGATGTTGCCATTGATTTAAACTTAAGTCATATATCCAATCCACAGTTCATTATTCATTTATTCTAGAAGATGGATTCAGGTTCAATGAGGTCTGATAAGAAGAACAGTGTATCTGAAAGAGTGTATGGTTTTGTGGTCAGAGGATTATTATGGTTGAGAATTTTGCCTTGCGGATCTGGGAGATGTATTGTGGATATTCAATTTACCTTGTTCTAGGTTTGTACCCTCCGGTATTAAGTTTGGTGTTGGTTGGAAGATCCAGTAGATGACTTTTCTGGTAGTACAGTGTTTTGGTGCAGTAGCATGTGAAGATTCGTGGTGTGGATTGTGTAGAGTAATTTTGATGGTTGTTTTTGAGTTCAAGATCGATGAGTTGACATATGAGAATCATGTGGACATATTTTTTTAGTTCACTTAGTTGTTTTTGGATCGGATTGAGTTGACTTGGGTAGCACGTTTCATGTTGTGTGTTATGCGGTTTTTTAGGCCGACATGGAATTGATTTGATTTAATGATGCAAATATATTAGTCAGATTGATATGATCATTTGGCATGTTAATGGTGATATATTAAGTATGTATGAGTGATTGTGTGCAGTTTCACTTGCGCAGTTGAGAGATTTATGCTCTAGTATATGATAGAGCAAAGCAGAACAAAGTAGTGTGTCAGAAGAGTGGAAGAAGACTTTTTGTGCTTAACCGGAACTGCATTTTGGCATTTGTAGATGCTATTCATCAGTTTAGACAATCGGTTATCATTTGTAATCATTTGTAGGATAGCGAGTCCTCTGGGGGTTGTAGCCCTCTTCTTTGTAATTGAGAAATGAGCTCTAGGCAATGTGCCTGAATGCATGTGCATTCCTCTTGTAATATTATTATACACCTGATCACAGTATTATAATATTGTGGGTCTCAATCCCACTATGGTTATTCCCTTAACCAAGTTTCCACATAAAAATCTTGGTGTTATGGTGTTGTTGATCTTGGCTTTATGTTTTTGCACTTACTTTTCTTCATTTTCATAAAGTGGTTGTTAGATCAGTTAAATTTGCCACATACTGATTCATTCCCCCCCTTAGTGTTCTCTTGATTCCAATAACCACTTTTGTGCAACAAGGAAATCACACACACTACATTGCTCCCCCTAAGAGAAATAATTACATCAGTCCAAGAGACAAAAGATAAAATTTAAATTTCCCCTTGGATAGATGTACCACTTGAATGCATCTAGTTTAAAGGAGGGGTGACAACCCCTAAAATCTATTGGAGATACTCAAAATTATCCTTCATCAAAGCCTTATTAAATATATTTTTAATCTATTCCTTAGTAAGAACGTACTCCAATTTGAATTCTTTCTTTACAACCTTCTCTATCAAGAAATGATACTACATTGAAATGTGTTTATTCCTTGAATGCATCACTAGATTCTTTGAATTGCTAATGGCACTTGTATTATCACACATAATAGGAATTGGCTTATCATACTTCACCTTGATATCTCTAAGAGTTTTCTGCATCCACATGACTTGAATGCAACAAGATGTTTCTAGAATATATTTTACTTCTACAATAGATAATGACATCGAATCCTTCCTCTTTCTCAACCAAGAAACCAATTTGTCTCCCAAGAGAAATGCACCACCACTTACACTTCTCCTATCATTAACATATTTGGCCCAATCAACATCTGTATATTCTCTAAAAGTGAAATCATCATCCTTATTATACTATAAACCATAATATAGAGTCCCTTCCAAATATTTGAATATCTTTCTTATTGCTTGATCAGGTGATTGATTAGGGTTGGCTTGATATATGGCAACCAAACATACAACTTGCATAATATCTGGTCTTCAAGAAGTCAACTATAAAAATCCTTCAATCATAGATCTATACTATTTATGATCAACATCCAGAGATTCATCATCTTTGCTTAGCTTACAACTAGTAGCCATTGATGGTATGATGAAAGAAAAAGTATCCGGTCAACTACTGAGAAGGGGGAGGAATCAGTAGATAGAAAAACTAATACAAACTTCACTAGTCTCAAAAATCAATCTCTCAAAGTAAACTTAGAACTATCAATATAATACCACTGTCAAGATAAAAACTCATAAGATAAACCGGTTGACTATTACAACAAATTAACAGTAAACACCTTCAAACTCATAAACATCCAAATGTTTTTCCATATGTCAACAGACTTCATTTTTCAATGCTTCTGGTTATCATCAAAAAAGAATAGATGATGGGCAAGATGCCAGTGATGTTGGGTCTTGAGCGAGGACATAAGTTGGAGTTGACTTAGCACCAGTAGCATACCCAGATCCATTACTTATCAAACTAGTTAAGTAGTTAAGTAAATCAACCATAAAAACATAACCACAAAAATATTCACCACTTGACAAAAATATTTTTGACGTGGAAACCCAAATGGGAAAAACCATGGTGAGATGAGACTCCCAAGATAACTATCTGAACTCTTCTAATGTTTTCCACGTTAGGAGCCTAGCCTATTAAAGATTTACAAAAGTCTTGTTCAAAACTAATCCTGTTAGGAACCACCCAGTTAAGGGATTGACTACAATGCCTTGTTAGAAGCAATACCCTGTATGGAGTAACCTTGGTAGAGGATTTGAAAATCCAAGCTAATGGATCACCTTGTTAGAGGATTTGAATACTACCAAGCTTGCTAGAGCTTACCCGGTTAGGGGATTTCAATTTTGCTATAATTGTTAGAAAATAACAGGAGTTTGTTGATCTATCTGAATAGAACTACACTTGCTTGATCAAATCCATTTCATGCTCCTATCTGCCTTTACTCAAACTATAGATACATCATCCGATTTGGCAACCACACACTCAACTGATCCAACTCTTTGCCAATTCATTAAACTAAACAACTTCATCGACCTTATAAACAAATCAATTAGGTCAGTAACACAACAAAAACCTAATTCTCATAGTGATTACAAACAAGTCGGTTTAAGTATGACCTTTAGATTACATAGCAATATCTACACATCAATCAAGAAAACCTTGATCACTCCTTGATCGCCGCTTCATCAAACTTAGTAACTCATCATGCGCTTTGAATTATATGCAATACATTTTCTCAGTCCCTAGACAAAAACCATTACAACCGTTCACCAAAATCACTTGAAATTGTCTTCATACAATAATCATACATGTCATAATCATTTGTGCTCATCATTAGATCATAAAGCAATATAACCAATTCACCAAACTTAATTGGTTAGGGTTTATCAAAGACAACAGGTAGGGTTTACCGGTTACTGATTCAACTCTCCAATATAAAAAAATATCAGTTCAATCCACAAGTTCTTCCTATCGGTTACAAAACAATATTATAATAATATCAACAATATCATTACCGGTTAATTGACATCAGTGACAACATATCATTAATGCAATCTTCATGGAAATGCTAACAATCTCCCCCTTTGGCATTGATGGCAATACAAATATCAATACCATTGATTGTTGTTGTGATTGTGAATAGGAATCCTGGTTTACATTACCAAGTATTCACCATGCTCTCCATGTCTTCAGCTTTTTGCTGGTTCTTCTTGCCATAATCACATAATTCTTCTCCCCCTTTAACAACACTGCCAAATTGAAAGTAAAACATGTAATGTCAAATTTCACTGTGCAGCATCAACAACCTGCAACTTGATGCTCCCCCTGTGGAATAACTCAACTTCTACAACAATATTTCTATAAATTTCTGCAAGTAGCTCCAAGACTGATGTAATCTACATCATGCTTAACTAACCTCATGAAGGGGTACAACCCCTAGCTGAATTCTAAGATACTCAAAAGTAGTCTTAGGCAGAGGTTTATTAAAAATATCTGCAAGTTACTCCTTGGTAGAAACATGCTCCAAGATCACATCTTTACTCTGTCCTTTTCCCTTAAGAAATGATACTTCAATTCAATATGCTTGGTTTGTACATGCAATAGGGTTCTTGGAAATATTTATGGCACTTGTATTATCACATAAGATCTTTATAGGTTCTAAACTCTTCATATTAAAACCTTCCAAAATGTGCCTCATCCAGATAGCTTGAGTACAATTCATGTAAGCTACAACATACTCAGCTTCAGTTGTGGATTGTGAAGTATAACTCTGCTTCTTACTACTCCATGAAACAAGTCTTCCTCCAAGAAAAAAAGCTCCACCGGTTGTGCTTTTCTGTCCATCAACATTTTCTGCCCAATCTGCATCTGTGTACACCTTCAAGTCAAAATTTCCTCTGTATGGATACCATAATCCATACTCAACAATACCTTTCAAATATCTAAAAATTATTTTGGTTGATATCAGATGTGTTTCCTTAGGATTCTCTTGAAATCTAACAAATATGCCAACTACATGAGCTATGTTCGGTCTGCTGTGAACAACATAATGCAATTTTCCAATCATTGCCCTATATTCCTTCTCATCAATAGATGTGGATTCATCTTCCTTAGACAACTTACAACCTGTAACCATTGGTGTCCCAACTGGTTTACATTCACTCATGCCAAATATCTTCAAGACCTCTTTCACATACTTAGACTATGTGATGAAAATACCATTCTTCATAAGTTGTATTTGAAAGCCTATGAAATTTTTATTACTCCCACTAAAGACATTTAAAACTCATTTTTCATTTCATTTGCAAAACTATTGCTCATGTCATCAATACCTCCAAATATGATATCATCTACAAATACTTTGCTGACTAGTATTTTATCTCCTTTAGATTTGAGATATATGCTACTATCATCACTGGTTCTCAAAAAGCCTATCTTCATCAGATGTGTATGAAGCCTTTCATACCATGCTCTCGGTGCCTACTTTAATCCATATAAATCCTTATGCAATTTGCATACCATGTCTTTCTCATCAGTCAAAGCATAACCATATGGTTGCTCAATGTATACTTCTTCTTTCAGTATCCCATTCAAAAATGTTGACTTAACATCCATCTAGTATACCTTGAATTTCTTGTGTGCTGCAAATGCAAGTAAAGTTCTGACACCTTCCAGTCTTGCCACTAGTGCAAGAGTCTCACCATAATCTTCTCCTTCCTCTTGTACATAACCTTTGCAAACCAACCTAACTTTGTTGCAAACTACAACACCATCTTCAGTCAACTTGTTCCTGAATACCCACTTAGTACCTATCATATTTTTATTTACTCATCAGGTTACTAGGGTCCATGTGTTGTTCTTCTCAATTTGATCTATTTACTCCTCCATAGCTTTAACCCAATGATCATCACCAAATGCTTCCTTAGCAGTTCTTGGTTCAATAGTGGAGATCATGCAAGAATTATCTCTGATTCTTCTTCTGGTTAGTACTCCAACATCCTTATCCCCAATAATCTATTTAGGATTGTGATTTAGTCTAACATATATTGGAATAACATGATCATTATCTTCACATTAAGCTTCTTCAATATCATCATCTTCTTTTGAATTTATTTGTTTCGATTGAACTAGTACATTAGTATTTGCTTTGCTAGTTTCAGATTTAACAGTTTCTTGTTCCAAAAATAAAATGCAAGGATCTTCATCTTTTTTCTCCAAACTGGTTTCCTCTGAGACTTTAGGATATTCATCCACTTGAACATTAGCACTCTCAATAATTCTCTATGTCTGGTTGTTAAAATACTTGTAGGCCTTACTCTTGGTGGAACAGTCACGAAATATACCTTCATCACTTTTAGCTTCAAATTTGCTAATATAATCACCACTCTTAATAAAAATTTTGCTTCCAAATATCATGAAATAACTAGCATCAGGTTATCTTCCATACCAATATTCATAAGGAGTCTTGTCCTTACCTCTTTTTACCAAAATCTGGTTCATAGTGTAGACAGATGTGCTGACAACTTCTCTCCAAAAAGTTTTCGCTACACCTCCTTGTATCAACATCGTCCTAGTAGCTTCAACAACTAACTGGTTGTGTCTCTCTACAATACCATTCTACTATGGTGTCCTCAGTGCAGAAAGATGTCATTTGATACCATTTTCTTCACAATATCTAGTGAATTCCTCAGAAGTAAATTCACCACCTTGATCTTTCCTCGGACACTTTATCTTCTTACCGCTCTCCTTCTCAACTAAGGACCTGAATGCCTTGAACTTACCAAAAGCTTTAGTCTTATCCTTCAATAATGTGACCCACATCATCCTTGAGAAATCATCAGTGAAGATCATAAAATATCTGTACTTTTTGTCCTTATTGGTCCACAAAGATCTGTATGAACCAAATCTAACAAATATTCTGCTGAAAAAGATTTTCTCTTGAAAGTTGAGGATGTCATCTTTCCCAAGTGACATTCTTTACATAGAGCATTAACCGGTTTGTCCAACTGAGGAAAACCTCTCCTTATCTTGGACTTACTCACTTTAACAATGTTATCAAAGTTTATATGACAAAATCGCCTATGCCAAAGCCAACTATCATCTATCTTTGCAATTAAACAGTTGCTAACACTAGGATTGAGGTGAAACAAGTTACCTTTAGTTTTCTTCCTGGTTGCATTCAGTTCACCTTTGCTGCCATAGATTTTTCACATACCATTCTTAAACTCCAATGAGTAACTTTTATCATTGATCTGTGCCACACTCAAAAGATTATGCTTTAAACCTTCAACCCAGTTGACATCATTTGCACTTCTCTTTTCATTAAGAGAAATAGTTCCCTTACCTTTAACCATGCAGGGTGAGTCATTACCAAATCTTACAACTTCACCATCAAATTCCTTCAAAGAAAGAAATTTTCTCCGAACACCAGTCATGTGATATGAACAACCACTATCAATGATCCAATCATCAGAGTTATCCATCTTGGATACTAATGCCTTATGGTTTGATATCTCTTTTTTAATGGTTACAAACACAATGTATTCATTAGCATCACCATCAGATTCTTCATCAGTGATACCACCATCAACATCAATTAGCAGCTATGTGTCCAATCTTGTTGCATGCCAAACATTTCAAAGGTAATTTACCTCAATATTTACATGTACCTCTAGGTAGCCACTTGGCCAACAATGCTTCAAGCTCAACTAAATTGTCTTCATCATCAGATTCTTTGTTGGATCTAGATTCATAACTGTGATCGGCATCTCTACTTTTCCTCATAGATGGGTTAGAAACAAAAGCTCTAAATGCAGACTTAGATTTCTGTAAACTACCATCATAGCCATTTAATTCAAAAGCAATAAGCTTTCCAATGATGGAGTCAAGAGTTACCTTAGTTTTGTCAATGGACTTTAGCTCTTGAATAGCTGCAACTCAAATAGCATATACCAGTAGTAGGGTTATTAGTACCTTACTGATCACTATGGCATCTTCCACTTTACCTCCTACACTCTTAATTTCACTGACTATCTCCTTTGTCCTTTGACCATACTGCTGGATATTCTCACCTTCATCCATCTACATGTCATCAAACTTTCCTCTTAGACTCTCTTCTTTAGAAATATTAACATGTTCATCACCACTATAAATCTCTTCAAGTTTTTTCCATACCTCATATGCAGTCTCTAGACCATGAATATCTACATACTCTGCATCAGACAAAGAACTGATAGCGGCCTCTAATGCTTGACAATTTTCTTGTTGGTCTTTCTTCTAATCATCAATCAACATCCTAGTAGGTGCAACATATTTAGTATCGACATGTTCCCAATACTGGCTTCCCAGACTTGATATAAATTTTCATTCTGTCACTCCATATCCTATAGTTCTCTCTATTAAAATTTGAGCCTTCTTTCTTCATCATGATTTGTAAGATCTTTACCTCAAGATGTTAGGATTAGACCTTATAGGACTTGATAATCTCTGATACCAATTGATGGTATGATAAAATAATAAGTATCCAATCAACTACTCAGAGGGGGGGGGGGGGGTGAATCAGTAGATTGAAAAACTGATACAAACTTCACGAATCTCAAAAATCAATCTCTCAAAGTTAACTTAGAACTATCAATGTAATACTATTGTCAAGACAAAAACTCATAAGATAAATCAGTTGAATGTTACAACAAATTAACAATAAACACCTTCAAACTCATATACATCCAAAAAAAAAAATCATATGTGAACAAACTTCATTTCTCAATGCTTCCAGTTATCATAACTTATCAAAGTAGTTAAGTAGTTAAGTAAATCAACCATAAGAACATAACCACAAAAACATTCACCACTTGACACAAATATTTTTGACATGGAAACCCAAATGGGAAAAACCACGGTGAGATGAGACTCACAAGATAACTATCTGAACTCTTGTGAATTTTGCCCTATTAGGAGTCTAGCCTGTCAAATCTTTACAAAAGTCCTGTTAATAACTAATCCTGTTAGGAACCACCCGGTTAAGGGATTGACTACAATGCCTTGTTAGAAGCAATACCCTTTAAGGAGTAACCTTAGTAGAGGATTTGAAAATCCAAGCTAAGGGATCACCTTGTTAGAGGATTTGAATAGTACCAAGCTTGTTAGAGCTTACCCGGTTAGAGGATTTCAATTTTGTTGTAATTGTTAGAAAATAATAGGAGTTTGTTGATTTGTTTGAATAGCAGTACACTCACTCGATCAGATCCATTTCATGCTTCTGTCTTCCTTTATTCAAACTGTAAATACATCATCTAGTTCGGCAACCACACACTCAACTGATCTTTTCCAACTCTTTGCCAACTTATTAAACTAAACAAATTCATTGACCTTATAAATGAATCAATTAGGTCGGTAACACAACAAATTACTAATTCTCATAGAGATTACAAACAAGTTGGTTCAAGTATGACCATTAGATTACATAGGAATATTTGCACATCAATCAAGAAAACCTTGATCACTCCTTGATCACCGCTTCATCAAACTTAGTAACTCATCATGCGCTTTGCATTATATGCAATACATTTGCTCATTCCCTAGACAAAAACCATTACAAAAGTTTGCCAAAATAACTTAAAATTGTCTTCATACAATAATCATACATGTCGTAATCATTTCCGCTCATCATTAGATCATAAACTAATATAACCAATTCGCCAAACTTAATCGGTTAGGGTTTATCAAAAACAACAAGTAGGTTTTATCGATTGTCGGTTTAACTCTCCAATATATAGCAATACCGGTTCACTCCACAAATTCTTCCTACCAGTTACAAAACAATATTACAACAATATCAACAATATCATTACCGGTTAATTGACATCAATGACAACATAACATATCTTTAATGCAATCTTCATGCAAATACCAACAGCCATAAGGTTTGCAATTGGTTTGTAATTCTCCATCCCAAACTTCTCCAACATCTGCTTAATATACTTGGTTTGAGAAATGAAAATATGTTCTTTTGATTGTGTAACTTGAAGACCAATGAAAAATAATAGCTCACCTACCATTGACATCTCAAAATTATTTTGAAAAATTCTTACATATATCATTATCTCCTTCAAATATGATATCATCATCATATACAACAATAATCAATAATTTATCACCTTCAACTTTGAAATAAGGATTTCTATTTGCAGTAGTTTTTCTAAAATACTAATTTAATGAATACCTCTAGCATTGCATACCAATCTCTAGGAGATTGCTTGAGTTCATAAAGTGTCTTCTTGAGTCTATAGACCATATCCAGATTTTTTGAAAGCTTGAACTCATCAAATTGTTCAATGTATACTTCTTCTTCAAGTTATCTATTTAGGAATGCTGGGTTGACATCTATTTGATATACCTTAAAGTTCTTATATGTAGAAAATACAAGAAACGCCCTTATAGATTCCATTTTTCTATAGAGAAAATGTCTTCTCAAAGTATTTGCCTTCAACTTGTGAATAACAGATTTGCCTTTTCTTTGTTTTTTTATATATTTTTAAAATGATGACTCGTGCATACCCTTCATGAAAAATAAAATAAACCAATAGTTGGGTGAATCTAGTTTGGGTTTACCCTCTGCATAAGAGTGCAGCTCCTCGTAAGATGTTCAATAAATTTTTATGTAGCTAACTCAAAAACAAACACACTTTTCACCAGAAAGTGAGAAAGGTTTTCACATTGATTTATCAACACAAAAGAATGCTAGAAGATGATTATCAATAAATGTAAATCTCACAGGCTTTACTCCTACACATATCCATTCAATATAAAACTTATTCCATCCAAAATGCTCAATGCATCGTAAATGTTGATCAATTCTTGTTCATGCCTCACACAACAAGGGGGATTAGAATCATTTAAACAACAATGCGACACCTTTTTTTTAAACAAAAAGAGAATCAATGAATTCACAAATTAAGAAAGCACTGGTAATGAAATAAAGTATTCTGCACATAAGAATACATCCCAATAGAGATTTCTATATCTTTCAAATACATAGATTTGAAGATCATATCAAAATAACATTCTATTCATGTACCAGAAAAATCTACACTGAAAATCCAAACAAAATTAAGTTTGATCCTTTAAAAAAGTTTTTCGGACCTTTAAAAAGACTTCTAGAACAATATAAATAGCTGCTAGGGTATGATAGTCTGTAACAAATAAAACCAGAGTCAAATGATTAAATCCACTTGAGAGTTAAAGAAGTTTAGTTTTTAAAACTGAAAAAGAAATAACTAAACTAGAAAAGTGGCATAAGTCGTGAGCAATAGAGGAACGATCAGGCTCCTGCAAATGACGTGGCTTCAACCTATTTGTCTTGAGATGTGGGGGTGCTTTGAATGTTCTGCAATTCTAGGTGATCCGAAGAAGTTTAGAATGAGCTAGTAATGTGGGAGGCCAATGTGTAGAATCCATTGCTTCCATACCTATTTATTTTTTCCTACCTGTAAGACCCTACCCTTATGCATTTCAAGATGATCAAAGCAGACAACTGACATTGATTCAATTCTTGCAATCTTTAAGAAATCTTCAATTGGCAGGGACTTTGATTCTTGAATTTGTTGTACTCGATCTTTGAAAATTTGGATCATATCTGATGAGTCCTCAAGCATCTGCTTATCCTCTTTTAAAAGTTGAAGATCTATACATTTCATGTCTTTTTGCATAGTGTTAGTCAATTCTTTCATAAGCTTGATAGATTCCTCATGTCCTTGCTCAATATTTGAGTTTCTCCACTCAATATTCTCTTTGCAAATGAAGAGTTCATTATTATCAAGGCCATGCACTAGCTTTTCAGCTAGGAAGTTCATCACTCCATATCTCTGAGTATCTCTCATCTTCTTCAATACAACCATCCATTTACTCTTCTCTTTCTCCCAAGCAACTATTTATGTTTCTATCTCTTTACCCATAGACTCTGAGTTCTCGAACACCTTGACCGGATCAAAATATAACTGGTTCCGTGTTGTGCAATTGATTCGAGTCATTCACGGAAGGAATATGTGACCATTCAAATCCTTTGAACCTGATCAAGTAACTTTTGGTTCATGGGTGATTTTGGATCAAACAAACAAGAAACTTGGGAAAGTGGTTGGGGATTTAGATTATGAATAGCCATGATATATTGAGCTATTTGCATTATAATCTGCTTCATCTCATTTGTATCTTTTTCATCCTTCCAAGTCCTAGTGAGGATCCTTTTGGTTGAAGTATCCAAATGTTTAGCATTAGCAGCCCGGAAAGTTGCCCCTAGATCAATCTTTTCAATGATGAAATATTTCTCAGTGATATTCTTGACCTCCTTATCTGCAGGGGGTCTAGCTACTTCTGCAATCCAATGTCATGTTTTCTCATGCACATCGATCATGGTTACTATTTTAAGTATCTTGGACTTTGATGTTCTTCCTAGACACTTGTTGACCATATCCTCCATTGGGATTGAAATAGGAATTACATTCCTCTTCTTAGTAGGCGAAGCACTCAGCCACTTAGGAGCAGTGGATGTTTCCCTTAGTAATGGTGATTGTTGATTAATGTTGATGATGACCATGGTATTCCCAGAATCCTCATGTTGCTGAATTTCCTTTCCTTTATCTGTAGCATCTATGATGTGCTGGTCCTATGTCTGAGTATCCATTGCTCCTTGAGTTTCTTCCTCAGAATCTAAGTCCACTACCAGTGAGCTTGTCAGGGTTTTCTGATTGTTTTCCTACTACGTGATCTGGTAACACGAGCAGAAGCAGAACTCATAGAATAATCTCCTAAATTTGTAATTTTGGCCTTCTCCATCCTTTGTTTCTCATCGCCTGCAATATCAATAGTAATTTTTGAAGAAGGAAGAGATGTTTTAGAAGTTGCATGAGTTCGACCAACTCTCTTATCTTTAGGTCCAGGTATAGGCCTTTATCTAAAACGACGATCCTTCAACCATATTTCTATTCTTCTAATCACATTAAAGGTTCTGGCCTGAATGCTATCATCCCCTCTCCTACTCCAATCAATTTTTGGGATAGGCTTTCCCTATATCTTTTCATCAAACTTGGGATCAATAACTTCCTTATCTTCATCTTCTTGCACTTCAGAAATATTCATGGATAGACCCATTGTTAGAATTTGTTGAACTGTGAATCTTTACCACAACCTTCTTCTAGCCTCAAACTCATCAACATAGTTCTCCCAATAATCCTCCAATTGAGGTTCATGCTGAAAACCATTATCAACAACTAAATTCTCTATAGAAAATCCTCAATTGTCAAATTTATATCTAGCAACATACAATTGCAAATTGAACTTCTTGAGTTCAAGTTCAAGGTTCAAGGCATCTAAAATCGATGCATAGCTATAGTATCAAAGTTCTACTGGAAAAACCACCCCAAACTTCCCTCCACTTTTCTTGTCAATATAAGCTAGCTGTCGACTAACCTCTTTTAAAACATAGCTATCCAAAACATTACTGGGTAACCTAAAAGGTTCACCCTAAAAACCACCAATTCTAATATATGTGAACTAAGGGAATTGAATAGAGAAACTACCATAAGTACCAATAAATTCCATGGCTTCCTTTGACAACCTCTTATTTGTGTTCCCCTGCAATTCATAAGCCAATCTTCCTATGAAAATATCATTCTATCTCATGAAATTTTTTGTATATCTTTATTCCTACAGGTGAGTGTGATATTCATATACCCTTATTCCATCAATCCAAGGTTCATGATCCAAGCCATTCTAATCTTGGGTACAAGCAAGCATATAAAACAAATATGAAGACATATAGAAACCACTCATTCTCGCAAACTTGTTTAGATTCTCATGCAATCTTTCTACAATAACCTTCCCCCAATCTAGGTAGACACTTCCATTCAACATGACTTGGATGTAGAAATACATCCAGTCCTCCTAGTAAAAGGCATGGACATTTCCTTTTAACCTATTCAATAGAACAACAATGTCCCACACCTCTGTTATGAAGTGCTCTCTAGTAAGTGGCCTTGGTAACCTGGAACCTCCCTTTTGAAGCTTCAACAACCAATTCCTGGCAATCACACTTTTATAAGCACTCTTCTTCTCTGAAAAGAAGGAATATGAAGTGCCAATAGTCCAATCTTCAAATGGCTCTTTATGAGATATGCCCATAGCTGCCATTATAGTTTCCCTATCTAATTTCAACAACACTTCGCCATTAATGTTCCTGACACACCTATGCTCTGCATCATATTGGTTCATACATTCTAATACTAACTCTAGGTATGGTGCAGGGATGGGAAATGCAGTGGCCTCAACCAAACCACTCTTCACAATTTTCTCCATCATAGAATTTTGAGTTGGGTTTTTAGCTCTCTCAAGAAAATCAGAGAGGTTTGCCTACGCTAAGGAAGTATCCCCCATTTCTAGAAGTGAACTAACTAAGCAAGAAGTGTGGCCCAATTTTGGCAGAATTGGCCTCATAATGGCCCCTCTCATTTTAAACAAGCAATTTCAGGAATGAAATGAATTCTCATACACAACAAAGGGGAATGAACAACAACTAGCATCCAAAACAAATAAATGTAGCAAAAGAGAGAACGATTGAAACTAACCTGATCTCGACAGCCACTTCTCAGAAACATTCAAAATGAAGATACAATACCTCCATTTTTTGTCTCTTTGAGAGCTACTGAGAAGATTCTAGAAACAATTGCTAGCTTTTGCAACAAAAATGGACAACATTTACACTTAAAACTTAGCTAGTTGTACTAATTAAGTAATTTCGTGTGAGCTGACACCTGATTTGATGTATAATCGGCATGCATTTAATTTCGGGTCATTCCATCACACGAATCGTGAATTATCATGATTGGTTGTCATAATTTAGAAACTAACATTTTGAATTCCCCAAAATATTCTCTTTTCCCGCCGCCACATTCACTTCATGATGCATGTGTCAATTTTACATGGAACTTTAGACTTTAAGAATTTGAACTTTGAACCTTGAACCAAGAACCAAAAGGTTCAAAGGTTCAAGTTCAATTTTGAGAAATAACATAGAGAAACATATAAAATCGACTACGCGACATAACAAAGAACAATGAATGAGCAAAGACAGAACTAACACATGACTGACTTTGAACCTTGAACCAAAGAGGTTCAAAGGTTCAAGTTCAATACCAATTTCAACAAAGTGCTCATTTTTACCATAAAACAAAGCCGCGAAGAAAATTATTTAAAGCACACTTTGAACTTTGAACTTTGAACTTAGAAAAGATTCAAAGACTCGAGTTCAAAGAGAAGAAATACATGACCAAAAGAAAAATAACACCAAATAGGCAACCTTCGAACTTGAAATTTTTAAATGAAATTAGGGAGGGCTAACATTGGCTCTGACTGGGGATTGGGATAATAAGGGACCTAGACATGAACATTAGGATATTTGGTTTTGCAAATGAGCCTTATCAAAAGGACCAAAATAGACACAAAAACAGAACCAAAACAACAAACCAAACACAACAAAATTTATGTACAAGACTTGTGGGGAACTTCTACTTACAATTGATATAACTTCAGATCCTACCCATTATAGGTCAGGGGAAGAACAATACCATCTTGATATTCTAGCTTGAAATAATTAGGGCCTTTTACCTCTTGAACTGCAAGCGGTCATTCCATAAAGGTTCATACTTCACATGTGCACCTTTTGGTTCTCTTCTTCTATCCCAAAGCAGAACTTGATCATCGAACATGAATTTCCATGGCCTAGCTCTCCTGTCAAATATTTTCTTGACCCTCATTTAATATTTTTTAATCTAATCAACCAATTTATCTCTTTCTTCATTAATCCTCATCAAATACATAATCCTCTTCTCCAGAGATTATTGAAAATATGCATCTTCAATAATAGTCTGTAACTTTGAAGCTACAAGTTCTAAAGGAAGTGACAATTGAGCACCCATGCCGTACACCAATTCAAAAGGTGACATCCCTATAGCTCTTTTTGGAGATGTGTGATTTGCCGAAAGATCTTCATACAATCTTTTGTTCCAGTCTTTGAAATTTTTGCTCACCTACTTCTTCAAGATATTGATCAGATTTTTATTACTTGACTCCGCCTGGCCATTACCCTGAGGGTAATAAACTGAAGAGTGGGCAAGAGATATCCCATGATCACAACAAAACATTGAAATCTTGGCAGAAGAAAAGTTGGTTGCATTATTAGCCATAATTTTCTGAGGAACTCCAAATTGAACCAGGATATTTTCTTTAAGAAAATTACAAACAACCTCAGAAGTTCTCTTCTGCACTGGAATAACTTCTACCCATTTGATGAAGTAAAATGTGGCTGTCAATATGTGTGTATGTACAGCACTTAAGATAGGCAACAAGGGACCCAGAAAATATAAACCCCACTGTTTGAATGGTTCATCAACAACTACCAGTCTAAGAGGTAATGTTGCAAGTGGTGGTTTCCCTATGAATAAATTACATTTTTCACACTTAGCTACCCAAGCATATGCATCCTTAAACCTACCTGGCCAATAATAACAATTTCTCAAGATTTTGTAGGCAGTTATTGTCGAGGAAAAATGACCACCACAGGCTTCATCATGAAAGGTTTTCAACACTGACTCTTGAAGTGACTTGTCCACATAGCGTAGGAAAGTTCCATCCAACCCCTTTTTGTACAATACATCATAAAAAATAACATATTTGCCAGCCTTTAGTCTCATATTCCATTTTTCTCTTGAAGAGAGATTCTATAGACAATCCCCATAAGTTAAGTAATATGCAACATCCGCAAACCAGGAATCTTGAAGTCCAACAAATAAGACTAAGGGAAGCTCCTCATTCATTTCATTCTTACTTTCTGCAATTAACTTACGCAAGCCTTGTCCCCTTACTAATTTTGTTGGTTTAATATCTTGATTAAACTCCTGTATCTTAGACACCTATGAGGCCCTATTATTCATTCCAATATCTTTTGTTAAAATGCTCTTGATAGCAGAATGTAGCACATAGACTACTGTGTGATAATAAAGAATATAGTACTTAAATTATTTTATAGCTTTCATGAGTGCATACACTTGCTTTTCCATTAGGGAATATTTCAATTCATGCTTCTTAAGGGGAACACTCATGAAAGATATTGGAACTTCTTCATTTTCTTCATTCTTTTGTAACAAAATCCCTGACATGGTATGTTCAGAGACATAACAATAGATGATAAAAAATTTCTTAAAATTAGGATTTACATGAATAGGTGCTTGAGCAATAGCTTCCTTTATTGATTCAAATTCTTTCTTTCCCTCTTCATTCCATTTGAATACTTTATTTTCACTCATCAAGTTTACAATGTACCTAGTGATTTTTGCAGAATCTGGAACAAATCTCCTCAGAAAATTTACCTGCCCAAAGAAAGACTTGACTGCATGTTCGATGGTAAACTTAATTGCTGAATTGCCTTTACTCTCTCAGGATCCACTCTAACTCCTTCTTTAGAGATGATGTGTCCAAGTAATTTACCTTTTGTAACCCCAAACACTGACTTCTTTGGGTTCAATCATACTCCATGTTCCCAACACCTTCGCAATACTTGCCTCAAGTCTCTTAGGTTATGCTTTCTCCTCTTTGAGAAGATAGTTAGATCATCAAGTTATACAACAATTATTTTATCTTTCAGGTGACCGAAAGATAAGTCCATAGCCCTCTGGAAAGTCGCCCCTGCATTTATCAGACCAAATGACATCCTATTGTAGGCGAAAGTACCCCAGGGGTGATAAAAGCAGTTTTATGTTGGTCACTATCTGAAACACTAATTTGATTATAACCAGAAAAGACATCAAGCATAGACATCATTTCCAAACCTAAGACTATTTGCAATATATGATCCATAACATGTAATGGGTAATTATCTTTGAGACTGGCCTGATTCAAATTCCTAAAGTCCACACAAATTCTTATCTCTCCATTTTTCTTATGGATAGGGACAATGTTGGCTATCGAGGTTGAATGGTGAATAGGGTATATGATTCTGTCTTTCAACATTTTGTCTACCTCCTAAAATATAGCTTCAGCTACTTTGGGGTTAAAATTTCTACATTTCTGCTCGCAAGGACTTATTCCTAGCTTCAGAGGAATGTGATATTGATTTTCCTTCCTTGAAGTTCTTCAGGTCATCATAACACCAAGTAAAAATGTCTTTGTATTCCAATAGGAGAGTGATTAACCTTTCTTTCTCTACAGGTGTGCAACATTTACCTAGATTAATATACTTGGGATCTTCCTCAATTCCAATATTAACTCTTTCATAACCACCAACATCTTGGACTGCAGGAATCTGTTTGTCTTTTCTCTTCTTATAGGCATCATGACGATCAAAGGGATGTTCTAAAGAGACCAACCCTTTAGGAATCTTATTCCCTTTTACTTGTATTATCATATCATTCATTTCTCAGCCCCACTCCGGTGAAAACTCCTTACATTTAGCATCTTATCCTTCAAAGAAGGTGGTAGCGAATGTTTCTACACAATGCAAGAAGTTGTTGATTTTTTTGTCATTCTCGAAGACCTACCAGAATTCAAAATTATTAGGTACACTAGGTTGGTATATCAATTCCACTCAATAGGTATCATTTGTAAACTCAGGATGATGAATCAATAGAGAAGTTGATACTGCTAAAGAATCAACTTTGAATTTTTGTTCTCTAGGAATGGCTTCAATAGAAAATGCATCAAAAGCTTCAATTTCATCCCAGACTATATTTTGGTAATGCTTCAATCTCTCATTCTTCACATTGAACAATCCTCTGACCTATTTCACAATCAACTCTAGATCTCCCTTAACTTGTGGAAGATTTACTCCCAATTTTTTCACTTCAGCTAATCCCAACAACAAGGCCTCATACTCAGTAGTATTATTTGTGTTCTTGAATTCCCATTTAAAAGAAAAAGGGATGTGTATGCCAGAGGGAGGAATGAGAACTACCCCAGCCCTAGAACCTGATGCAGCACAACTTCCATTGAATTCCATCAACCATAAATTCTCTTCTACCTCCGGTCGTGACAAATCCTCTACAACTTCATTATCAAATAAGATCATATAATTTCCAAATTGGCATTCATGGAACAAAATTTGAGCCTTTGGATCATCAGAGGGAAAATTGGTGAACTTAGATTTGGGTTTAGGCTACAAAATGACTCGTTGTTTCCCTATGGGAATGGTGGCTTGAGACCAATGGTTAACTTAATTCTTTTATTTGGATGAGCAACAAGGACCACTTGAGCATCTTTGATGTCCTAATAAGGGTATTTGTTTGGAGTCCATTGAATAACATCTACCAAAGGTTTTTTTAAAGGATAATCCCAAAGCTTTAGCTACTACAGATGGCATGATATTATCTGAGGCACCTGAGTCTATAATACACTTGTTTAATTTGTGACCATTTATGAACAAATATATGTAAAAAAGGCTCAGGCTTTGACTCAAGAACAAATAGCATATCATCATTTTGATGGGCTATTATTTCAGGGATTACTTCATGAGTAACAAGGTGGATTGACACATCATCTTGAGAAGACATTGTAGAATTCACTGACTATTGTACCACATTGTCTTGTGATGCATTATTTCATTTTACAAACTTAAATAGCCTATCAAGTTCTTTGGGATTTAATTTAAGTTATTCAACTGGTGTAATTTGAATCTGAGAATATTTACAAAACTCTACAATATCAAATGAACCTTTAGTCTCGACAGATTTCAATAATTGGGGTTCTTGAGGTCTATAATCATTACTATGAAGCCTAGAAACAATATCCTTACCTTTAATATTCACAACAGAAGATGAGGGAGCACCTTGAGGTTTTACATTCTATTGATTTCTAGTCAATACAACATAGGAAGGATCTTCTAAGGTAACCAATATATCACCTCCTCTTTCTAAATCTGAGTCATACTCTAGTAAGTGGATTTCAGTGTCGCCAGGTTGCCTAAAATATTCTTCTTCATTTAGTTCATTTGAAACCTCTTTAGAACCAATTAGCTAAGCATAACGCACCATCTCTAGACAAGAATTACCATCATGATCATCAGTGGGATGAAAAACATACATATTCCCTTTTAGTGGTGGAGCTTCAATTGCCAATCTTTGTTGGGTCGGGGGCAGTTGTAAGGCTTTATTCTAAGTTCCCATAGACTTATTTGTAATCCTCCTTGGTATGTCTTGGTAAGCCTATGAATAAGATGTACTAGCCTTGGGTAACTATCTTTTGAGTGTTATTACATCATTCATCAGTCTTTGAATTACAGGGTCTGAAGAAGTAGAGGGTTGTGCATTTGCCACTTGTACTTCTCTCTTCCATTTTCCCCCAGTGATCAAGTCATCCTCTAATTCAACAAGTGTTTTAACATCACTCAAAGTTGCAACTCTTTGTCTCTGAATCAAGAAACTTATCTCTAAGGGCATAGAATTGATAAAAGAAACATTTCAAGTTATCATCTAAAGGTTTCTAATTTGCAGGAATCTTATGAACAATTTTGTCAAATTTAACCATGAAATCTCTCATAGATTCAAGGATTTCCTTTTTAATTGAGATAAATAAGCCAAAAGGGAATTCTCACCTTGAACCTAGCTTCAAATCTAGTTTTAAAATCTTGCGAGTTTGTTATTACATTGTTTGGTAAATGATAAAACCAATCTGCAACGGTTCCAATTAATGTTTGTACAAACAACCTTACTGCAACATCTTCATGCTGGACAACTATTACACCACATGCAACATTAAATGCATTCAAATGTTCATCAACTGTGACCTTCCCATCACCACTAAACTTAGGCAAATGATCTCTCACTCCTTTGGGTAAAGCATTCAAATTTAGACCCAGATTCAACGGACCTATTGCGGCCCCCCAAGGATTGTTGGCTGCCATTGGAAGAATGATATTGAGAGGTGTTGGACTGATTACAATGGGTAAGGCAACACCATGCAAGGTTAGGGATTGAAAAAATGAGGATACATGGAGTAAAGGAGATGGAGAAGGAGGTCTACTTCTTGTTCATCTCTTATGTGAAAAGGACGGCTGAAAATTTAGGTTTTGCAATTCTTGAAAAATAGAGTCAACTATTCCTTTACGCCTCTGAGACCTAGTATATCTTATTGGCTCCAGCTTGTTTACAATGCAAAATTTTAATGGCACTAAATAAACTCTTCAAGATTGACAAGATAATTCTTTGTATCCTATAACCAAGCGACCAATCTTATTATTCCAATCCCTAGCAGAGTCACCAAAAATCTGTTGGTTAACAGATTTGCCTTTAATTTGATTTTTATATATTTTTAAAATGATGACTCGTGCACACCCTTCATGAAAAAGAAAATAAACCAACAGTTGGGTGAACCAATTTTAGGTTTATCCTCTACATAAGAGTGAAGCTCCTCCTAAGATGTTCAATAAATATTTTTGCAGATAACTCAAAAACAAACACACTTTTCACTAGAAAGAGAGAAAGGTTTTCACATTCATTTGTCAACACAAAATAATGCTACAAGATGATTATCAATAAATGTAAAGCTCATAGGTTTTACTCCTACACATATCCATTCAATATAAAACTTATTCCATCCAAAATGCTCAATGCATCATAAATGTTGATCGATAATCGCTCATGCCTCATAGGACAAGGGGTATTAGAATCATTTAAACAACAATGCAATGCCTTTTTTAAAACAAAAATAGAATCAATGAATTCATAGATTAAGAAACCATTGGTAATCAAATAAATTATTCTACACATAAGAATACATCCCAACAGAGATTGCTATATCTTTCAAATACACAGATTTGAAGATCGTATCAAAATATCATTCCATACATGTACCAGAAAAATCTACACTGAAAATCCAAATAAAATTAAGTCTGTTCCTTTAAATCAAATTTTTTCGGACCTTTAAAAAGACTTCTAGAACAATATAAATATCCGTTAGGCTATGATAGTCTGTTATAGATAAAACCAAAGTCAAATGATTAAGTCCACTTGAGAGTTAAAGAAGTTTGGTTTTTAAAACTGAAAAAGTTATAACTAAACTAGAAAAGTGGCATAAGCCATGAGAAACAGAGGCATGATCAGGCTCCTGTAGATGATGTGGCTTCAACCTATTTGTCTTGCGATGTGGGGGTGTTTTGAATGTTCTACCATTCTAGGTGAGATGAAGAAAAGTTCAGAATGAGATGGTAATGTGGGAGGCCAATGTGTAGGATCCATTGCTTCCATACCTCTTTATTTTTCCCTACCTATAAGACCTTACCCTTATGCATTTCAAGATGATCTAAGGAGACAACCAACATTGATTCAATTCTTGCAATCTTTGATAAATATTCAATTGTCAAGGACTTTGCTTCTTGAATTTGTTGTACTTGATCTTTGAAAATTTGGATCATATCTAATGAGTCCTCAAGCATCTTCTTATCCTCTTTTAAAAGCTGAAGATCTATGCATTTCATGTCTTTTTGCATAGTGTTAGGCAATTATTTCAATTATTTTAGAAGCTTGATAGATTCCTCATGTCCTTGCTCAATAATTGAGTTTCTCCACTCAATATTCTCTTTGCAAATGAAGAGTAGATTATCATCAAGGTCGTGCATTGGCTTTTCAGCTAGGAAGTTCATCACTCCATATCTCTGAGTATCTCTCATCTTCTTCAATACAAACAACCATTTACTCTTCTCTTTCTCCCAAACAACTATTTATGTTTCTATCTCTTTACCCACAAACTCTGTGTTCTTGAACACTTTGACCAGATCAAAAATATAACCGGTTCCCTGCTGTGCAATTGATTCGAGCCATTCACTGAAAACATTTGTGATCATTCAGCTCCTTTGAACTTGATCAAGTAACTTCTAGTTCATGGGCAATTTTGGATCAAACAACAAAGAAACTTAGGAAAGTGGCTGGGGATTTGGATTCTGAATAGCAT
The DNA here is from genome assembly GCF_030272615.1 of Cryptomeria japonica. Taxonomy (NCBI): domain Eukaryota; kingdom Viridiplantae; phylum Streptophyta; class Pinopsida; order Cupressales; family Cupressaceae; genus Cryptomeria; species Cryptomeria japonica. The sequence continues at coordinate 441,012,181 of NC_081413.1, read as the reverse complement.
TGATATATTGAGCCATTTGCAATATAATCTTCTTCATCTCATTTCTGTCTTTTTCATCCTTCCAAGTCATAGTGTGGATCCTTTTGGTTGAAGTCTCCAAATGTTTAGCATCAATAGCCTAAGAAGTTGCCCCTAGATCAATCTTTTCAATGATGAAATCTTTCTCAGTGATATTCTCGAACTCCTTATATGCAGGAGGTCTAGCTACTTTTGTAATCTAGTGTCCTGTTTGCTCATCCACATTGATCATGGTTTATGTTTTAAGTCTCTTGGACTTTGATGTTCTTCGTAGACACTTGTTGACCATATCCTCCCTTTGGATTGAAATAGGAATTACATTACTCTTCTTAGTAAGCAAAGCACTCAGCCACTTAGGAGCAGTGGATGTTTCCCTTAGTAATGGTGATTGTTGATTAATGGAGACAATGATTGTGGTATTCCCAGAATACTCAGGTTGCTGAATTTGCTTTCCTTTATCTGCAGCATCTATGATGGGCTGGTCCTGCATCTGAGTATCCATTTCTCCTTGAGTTTCTTCCTCTGAATCCAAGTCCACTACCAATGAGCTTGCCATGGTTTTCTGATTGATTTTCCTACTACATGATCTGGTAACATTAGTAAAAGAAAAACTAATAGAAGACTCTCCTATATTTGCAATTTCGGCCTTCTCCATCCTCTGTTTCTTATCACCTGCAATTTTGGTAATTCACATGAGTTCAACCAACTCTCTTATCTTTAGGTGCAGCTATAGGCCTTTTCTAAAATGATGATCTTTCAACCATCTTTCTATTCTTCTAATCACATTAAATGTTCTCACCTGAATGCTATCATCCCCTCTCCTACTCCAATGAATTTATGAGATAGGTTGTCCCTATATCTTTTCATCAAACTCAAGATCAATAACTTCCTCATCTTCATCTTCTTGCACCTCAGAAACATTCATGGATAGGCCCATTGTTACAATTTGTTGAACAGTGAATCTTAACCATAGCTGTCTTCTAACTTCAAACTCATTGGCACAGTTCTCCTAATAATCCTCCAATTGAGGTTCATGCTGAAAACCTTTATCAACAACTAAATTCTCTATAGCAAATCCTTGACTGTAAAATTTATATCTAGCAACATACAATTACAAATTGAACTTCTTGAGTTCAAGTTCAAAGTATTTGAAATCGATGCACAACTATAGTGTCCAAGTTCTATTGGAAAGACCACCCCAGACTTCCCTCCACTTTTCTTGTCAATATAAGCTAGTTGTCGACTAACTTCTATTAAAACATAGCTATCCAAAACATACCTAGTTAACCTAAAAGGTTCACCCTGAAAACTACCAATTCTAATATATTTGAACTGAGGTAATTGAATAAAGAAACTACCATAAATACCAATAAATTTCATGGCTTCCGTCAACAACCTCTTATTTGTGTTCCCCTACAATTGATAAACCAATCTTCCTATGAAAATATCATTCCATCTCATGAAATTTTCTCAATATCTCTATTCCTACAGGTGAGGGTTATATTCATATACCCTTCTTCCATCAATCCAAGGTTCATGATGCAAGCCATTCCAATCTCAGGAACAAGCAAGCATATAAAACAAATATGAAGACATATAGAAACCACTCATTCCCGCAAACCTGTTTAGACTCTCATGCAATATTTCTGCAATAACTTGCCTCCAATCTAGGTAGGCGCTTCCATTCAGCATGACTTGGATGTAGAAATACATCCAGTACTCCCAGTAAAAGTCATGGGCATTTCATTTTAACCTTTTCAACAAAATGACAATGTCCCGCACCTCTGTTATGAATTTCTCTCTAGTAAGTGGCCTTGGTAACCTGGAACCCCCGTTTTGAAGCTTCAACAACCAATTCCTGGCAATCACACTTTTATAAGAACTCTTCTTCTTTGAAAAGAAGTAATATGAAGTGCCAATATTCAAGTCTTCATATGTCTCATTACGAGGTATGCCCATTGCTGCCATTACAGTTTCCATTTCTATTTTCAACAACACTTCGCCATTAATGTTCCTGATACACCTATGCTCTACATTGTACCAATTCATACATTCCAATACTAACTTTGGGCATGGTGAAGCAATAGGAAATGCAGTAGCCTCAACCAAACCAATCTTCACAATTTTCTCCATCATAGAATTTTGAGCTGGGTTTTTAGCTCTCTCAAGAAAATTGGAGAGGTCCGCCTGTGCTAAGGAAGTATCCCCCATTTCTTGAAGTGAACTAACTAAGCAAGAAGTGCAGCCCAATTTTGGAAGAGTTGGCCTCATAATGGCCCCTCTCATTTTAAACAAGCAATTTTAGGAATGAAATGAATTCTCATACACAACAAAGGGGACTGAACAACAACTAGCTTCCAGAACAAGTAAATGCAGCAAAAGAAAGAACGATTGAAACTAACCTGATCTCGATAGCCAATTCTTGAAAACCTTAGGAATGCAGATACAATACCTCCAATTTTTGTCGCTTGCAAGGCTACTGAGAAGATTCTAGAAACAATTGCTAGCTTTTGCAACAAAAATGGACAAAATTTACACTTAAAACTTAGCTAGTTGTACTAACTAAGTTCGTTCATGTGAGTTGATGCCTAATTTGATGTACAACCAACATGCGTTTAATTTTGGGTCATTCCATGAAACTTCTCACGAATTATCATGATTGCTTGTGATAATTTAGAAACTAACATTTTGAATTCCCCAAAATATTCTCTTTTCTTGCCGCCGCATTCACTTCATGGTGCATGTGTCAATTTTACATGGAACTTCAGACTTTAAGAATTCAAACTTTGAACCTTGAACCAAGAAACAAAAGGTTCAAAGGTTCAAGTTCAATTTTGAGAAACAGCATAGAGCAACACATAAAACCGACTAAGTGACAAAACAAAGAACAATGAACGAGCAAAGATAGAACTAACGCATGACCGACTTTGAACCTTGAACCAAAGAGGTTCAAAGGTTCAAGTTCAATACCAATTTCAACAAAGTGCTTGCTTTTACCATAAAACAAAGCCACAAAGAAAATTCTTTAAAGCGTGCTTTGAACTTTGAACTTAGAAAAGGTTCAAAGACTTAGGTTCAAAGAGAAGAAATATGTGACCAAAAGGAAAATAACACCAAAAAGGTGACCTTCGAACTTGAAATTTTTAAATGAAAGTAGGGAGGGTTAACACAAACCAACCTTGCCTTGTTCCTTGTGACTTCTCAATCTTCATTTATCTTTTTCTTGAACACCTACTTAGTTCCTATCATATTCTTATCCACTAGTCTAGGTAGAAATTCCTATATCTGATTCTTCTCTATTTGAGGCAGTTCCTCTTCTATTTCCCTTATCCAACTTTCATCCTTGCTAACTTTCAAATATCTCTTTGGCTCCACCTGAGATAAGAAATAATAATTTACTTGTTCACTGGTTTTTGCAAATCTTCTTCTTATCTAAACTCCTTTATTCTTGTCTCCAATAATCTATTCGTGTCTTAAGTGTTTGTTTAAGTTCTTTTTCTTTTGCACTTGTCTCTTATTTATCTTTTATAGAAACCTTCTCTTCCAAAACAACATGGATAACATCTATTTTAGTCTCAAATTCTAGCACAGTCTGACCCCTTTCCTCATTGTCTTTTGCATTTACATTCTCCAATATCTTATTCAACCTCTTGTTGTAATGTTGGTATTCCTTACTCCTTGTAGAGTATCCCAAGAGTATTCCTTCATCTAATGTTGCATCAAAATTCCCTAGATCTTCCCCATTTCTCTGTATGTATCACTTGCATCGAAATATTTTGAAGTAATTGACTAGAGGTGTCTTCGTGTGATTCACTCTTACTTGTTCTATCTATTTCAACAATAGTTCTATTCTTTCTTTTAACAACTCCATTATGCAAAGGAGTCCTAGGACTAGAAAAATGTCTTCTAATACCATCTTCTTAATAGAATCTACCAAATCCATTTGATGCAAACTCTCCTCCTCTATTAGACTTTAAACATTTGATCTTAGCATTTACTTGATTCTCAACCATAGACTTGAATACTTTAAACTTTTCTAATGGTTCAAACTCTTCTTTCAATAAAGTAACCCATGTCATTCTAGAATAATCATCAATAAACAACATAAAATACCTTATACCATTGAGTTGTCTTGTTTTTGTAGGTTTACATAGATCTATATAAATTAGCTCCAAATATTATGAAGTTGTTAGGCCCAATATGGAAAGCTAATGTACTGAGAGGGGAGGGGTGAATCAGTACTTCAAAACTTTTCTTGAATAATAACTTTACTGTTATGCATAAACCGAATAGTGTAGTAACATAAAATAAAGTTAAAATAAATAGGTAACAATCATACATGATTCACTCCATAACACATATATTTTGGTTACGCAGAAACTCTTGGTTAGAGAGAAAAACTGCGGTGGGGATGGCACCCACAACTTCACTACTGCAATAATAAAGAATGCTTGGTTAGAGCTACATTTAGCTATTTCTAATAGCTTACCCTGTTAGGAGTATCAAGATCTATTAGGTCTACCTTGCTAAAGGATTTTACAACATTTATTCTGAATGTTGCACCTAGTTAGAGGCTTTATAATTTATAGACTTGGTTAGAGTCTTTTACCCTGTTAAAGGTTTCTCTTTCAACTTCACAATATTACAATAAAATCATTACAAATATTTGCATCTTTACATCTGAAATGTTATAGAAGATTCTATGTGCTCGGTGACCTCTGTGTCTCTGTAACAGTCTTCCTTCATACATACATGCACACACCTTGCTCTTAACTCATGCTATATAAATAGATCTCTTAAAACAGTGATCCAATTCATTGCTTCAATCTTACAAACAAGATTCCTCGAATGAATAACTATACAAAATATTTCATTGGTTAGATTGTCCTTGTAATCATACACAATCTTCTAGTGCAATTTCCAATGTAATAACAGTTAGATGTGCCTCGATCTTGTAACACATTTTCATATGCAATTCCAGGTTCAATGTATCTGGTAACATGTTTCCTTTGGTGAATATCAACTTGGTGTGTCATCTTTACTGCTCGGTAGTCTCAAAAAGATACTCGGTAGACAGCTCGGTGTATACTGTGTTCTGTAACTGCTTTTTTCTGTAACCGACTAGACTGTGCATATCGACTTCTCTATGTGTATACCGACTGCATGATTCAGTAGTACTAACCGACTAGAATGTATAGTATGACTTTGAATATAAAAATAATGGCAACTTGATAAGTAGTAACAATCTCCCCTTTTGACATAAGTTGAGATGTTTGACAAAAACTACTTTCAAAGTCATAACTCAAAAATCTATATACTTTGCAAAATTACAATATATACAATAGTCAATGAAATAGTATATTCAAATATACTCCCCTTATCATTATCCAGTACATAACTCTGATTTTGCATGCTCGGTTTTGTACTTGTGTGCTCTCTGCTTGCTCTGCATACTATGTATACTCTGCTTGATATATTCCCCTTTATACAATACTCAAAACTATATTATCAAAACTGTATCACTCCCTAAATATAGTATATTACTCCCCTTATGTAGTATTATTCCCCTTTTTTGACAAACATCAAAAACTTAATTTCCATCGGGGGGCGGTAACTAATCAAAAATAGATTTATACTTCTTCCGGGCATCGGTGAGTGCGACTGAGAGTGCATCCTTTACACTTTCCATTAAAGAATTTTGTGCTTGAATATCAGCTAATAGTGATATTAAGCCATCAAGAGTGCTTCCCTCTTGTGTAGTTGATAGGCGTGTAGCTTGGTTGATCTGTTCTTGAACTAATGAGAGATGAGGAAGGAATAATGTCTAGAGGGTCATTATATCCATCCTAATCTTATGCTCTTCATTTTTGAGTTCTAACTATTGAGCCATGAGCTGTTGAAGCTTGGTATAAAAGTTCTGAACTAAATTAGGCTCTGTGGTCAACTTAGTTGAGAGATCGGTGATCTCTTTCTCAATTGCATCAATTTTATTCTTGATATCTTTAATGAATAAGGAAAATGTACAAAGTTTCTGAAATAAATAAAGAATATGCTTGAGTTGAGGGGACAACTCAGCAATGAATTTGACAAGCTTGACTTTTCCTATAGCTAGAGCTTTTTGTACCTCTTCTATCATTTTTGCAGTAAGCTCTTTATCTTTTAGCTTGCTCAAGTACTCAGAAGCATCAACTCTAGATGTTTCTATTTGATTAAGGAGTTCATACAGTTGAATGTGGATGGCTACATCGGTAGACACTGTAGCTGATGGTAGCATTTCTGTTAGCAGTGTTGTAATGCCCCGCCAGGAAACCCCTAAGGGTTTAAGTTAAAAACACTCAATTAGAGTGTAAATTTTTTTTTTTAAAAATAATTATTAAGAGCGTTAATGAAAAGTTACATTATTAAGATAGATTGAAGTTATCTCAAAGTTATCTCTAACTAGATAACACAGCGGAAGGCTAAAAGATCCTAAGAGGTTTCCCAACGCGATTACATAACCTTACACCTAACTCAACTTGCGTCATTAGATTCATTAAACTGGATATCTTATTTACGAGATATTGCATAGATCTTGATTATATAAGTGTTCGACAGTCTGACCTCTTATAATTTTTTAGGAAGCATTCATTTACTTTGGTGGTTAGGAGGCCTTTGGTAGATTATTTATTTCAGTGCACTTAAATTCATAATTTTCTTTTAGAGGTCTCCAATTGGTTCCAAGCGTTTAATATAACGAGGTTCTTTCAGTAGGTTTTTTTTTAAGATAACCATCCACCCTTGACGTCATCCTTTAATGCTATAAATATGCTTAATGAGATTCATTCGTTTAGGGTTAAACTACGATTAGTAAAACGAGGATTCCATCATTTGACTCTAAAGTATTCACTCACATTTGATATATAGTTTTTTTTAAATATTAAAAGGTATGGTTAATAGGAAGAATTCGTTCCTTAAGGATTATCTACTATTAATAGAGTGAGGTCCCTTTATTTGATTCCATGCGTAGCCAACTAATGAATTGAAGTTCTTTTATGAAAGGTAAAATATGAGTAGCCATGGAAATTCATTTGGAGTTTTAATAGTACTACTAGATGGCTAAAATCATACGTTGAAAATGTTTTAGAGCCACATGAGTTCAACCTTTAACTTTAAGATATAGTTAGCAAGATAATATCTAACATTTCAAGATTAAAGTATAAGTTCCAAGAGATGTTCTTCCATTAGGATTGAATTACAATTATCTTGTTGCAAATCACTTTTTTTTTTATTGTTAAATGAGTATAATGTGAGAGAGATTCTTTTATTAGATTTAATGTATCAACAACTAATTGAATCCCTTCTTTTTTAGTTCATCTTTAACAATCATAAAGAAATTCATTTGTTGGGGTTATAATTATGGTGGACTAGTTGAGTTTCACCAATTATCAAGTTAAATTTCGGTAAGGTTAATTTGTTAAGATTAAACGTAATTGACCAAACAACTATATCCAATATAATGAAACATAATTAACATGATGTTTCCCATTCAAGTTCAATCTTAGCAAGCATGAGGGATTCCTTTTATAAGGATTAAAATATGGATATCTAAATTGAGTTCACCCAATTATCGAATTAATCTGGTGAGGATTAATGTTAAGATTAAAACGTGAAATAACTTAACAAATCATCCAATGCAATGAAGCATAATTAACATGGCGAGAATTCATTCACTAAGGTAAAAGATGGATGTTTATATGATGTTCAACCTTTTAATCTCAATCTGGGAATTGTGACATAAGTTTTCAACTTTGTTTTTCCCTTTTTACATTCAATCCATTAACATACTTATTAACAAATTAATCCGATGAAGTAATTCTATCTAGATTTCTTCCACTATTACAATTTAAATTAACATTACCAATTTACTTTGTCCACACTTTAATTTCAATATTTAAATACCTTGCCATATTCATAATTCACAACGTTATATGAACTTAAATAACTACATTTACCCAGATGTTTAATGTTATGCACTTAAATTTGAATTCATTAAATTTCCATCATACACTTATGCAAGAATGCAACCATTCATGATAATTTAAAACATAAAACAAAGCACGCTATAAATATCGCATAACACAGATATGATCTCGGAGTTCACCCCGGATGGGCTACATCTCCGGGTCTGCTCAACTGCAAGACCCCTTTGGCATTTAATATAGTTAAAGTTACATATTTACATGTCTTTACATTCTTGCCTTTTAGGCGAACACATACACTAATCCACATCTGCCCTCGAATGTTTAATACATAGTGGTCCCTTTGAAAAGTGGGGCAAATCGAATTATAACCCAAAGAAAACAAACATACCTAGACTCTATTGTTTGACGGTACCCTAACTAGGGGCTAGACCAACTTATGACCAAACACTATCATAGCAAGTTCTACCATTACATAACCAAATTCGATAGTAGAAATTTAATTCAGCATAGGCATTGTCCGGTCGAGGTATTCATTTACCGTAATGCTCTAACTAGTAATGTCAATCCATTGGTAGACTTGCTAAATCAACTTTTATTTAAAAATTCATATTAATACACCATTACTATTTAGTCTATGTTAATAACAAGTATAACCCGAGTATGATGTAATCAATATGATATTATAGCTTGAATTATAGTGTGGATTTTCTAAATGCTGATTCTCTAAATTCCAAATCTATATTTAGCAATCTGAGATTAAGTAACATAAAAGAAACTGAATCTGAGTAATATAAAAAAAAAAACTAAGTTTAATTCCCTTATACAAATTTTAAAATTTACTTATCAATCTGACTCTTCTTATTTTATTTTTACAACTTGAACACGTACATTCATTTCTATTTTTTTTTTACCTTAAAATAATCATATAAATTAATAAAATTATATAAAATATTAAAAACAAATAAAATAGAATAATTTATTTTTTGTTTTAACTTTTCAAAAAAAAAACAAGTGGGAAGGTACCCACGTGGACAACCACGTGGGCCCCCAACTTTCTGCAGACCCTGCTACCATTGGTAGCGCAGCCTACCATTGGTAGCGCTGCTACCAAATGGTAGCAAGTTGCTACCTCTGGTAGCACTGCTACCATTTGGTAGCAGATCGCTACCAATGGTAGCGCTGCCTACCAATTGGTAGCAGAAGCTACCTACAGCGTGAGGGAAGGTAACAGTTTTTTTTTTTGTTTGGTTTTATTTTATTTTATTTTATTAATTACTTTTTTTTTTCTGTTAAACTTGCAGCCACAGCCACAGTCCAAGCTGCCATAAAAAGTGCAGTCAAGTTTTCATTTTTTTGAATCTATGTATATATTTTTTTATAACTAATTAGAATGTGCAATCAATACAAAAGAAGTATATGAATATCTCACCCAAAAACAGTCTGAAACCACAAGACTTATAGTATTTCCCAGCAACCCCATTTTTGAAAAAAAAAAAAACACACTCACAGCCATTCCTCCCTTTCTTTTTTTTTTCTTTTCTCTCTTTTTCATTCTCAGAATATTATGGATTTCAAAAGAAGGCAAAATAGAAGAGTCTTTGAAGAATAACCAAGCCTTCAACCAACTGAAAACTAAATCTTAATAAACTCTCATGGGTAGCATTCCTCTCTATTTTTCCAGCATTTCATGGAGGGCATAACAATAAACAAAAGGGTAGATTAAAATTTCTTACCTCCAAACGCTTTCCAGGAAGAGATTTTGGTGAAGATGAGCTCCCAAATCAGCTGCTCTCATTCCTCATCCCTCTCCAAAATCCCCAATCTCCCTTGCAAGAACCATGTTTTTTCCAAAAAAAAAACCCAAAGGCCAAGAAGCCCCCAAAATGCTTACAAAACAAGATTAAAAAGAAAACCCTAAATTTTGCCCTAATTTTCAATTTCGAAATTAGGCATTTATTTTTGAAATAAAATGAAAAAAATGAAATGGAAGTCATTCGTTTACCTTATTTAATACATCTCATTTGTTTTCCTTATTAAAATTATAATGCTTCTATTTCTTTTTAAATTTTTAATTTCTCAATATCGATTTAGTTCTACATTTATATTTTGGAACTATTGACCGGGTAAGGCGTTTTGATTAATTTAATTTTCTAAAAATCAACTTTTATACTATATCGACTTTTACAAGTAAAGAGAAAATAATTTTCATTTAAATAATAATAATTTACCCCTTTTTCTTCCAAAATGCGAAAATGAGTAATTTATTTCTATCTCCCAAACGACTTTAAAAATTTTCCTTTCTAAAATGCATAATTTATTAAAATCGTAGTTATTAAAATTAACTATTAAATTAACTCGCTACAACAAAATAAAGCGACATTTTTTAAATAATAGACTAATCTAGTACAAGAGTCTTATTTATTCTAATTTCCCAACTACATATGCGTAAATGTTACAACTGTGTAAATGAGCACGCTAACCCCAGTTAAATACCTCAAGCTTGCCACGATAATAATTTTAAAGCAATCTCTTAAATTAATGATCAATCATATAAAAGAAGCTACCTATTTAAATTCCTATATCACTATTGTGTACGCCTACTCATTAATTTTGAATTTAATACTTAGGATAACAAACCTCACTTACCTCGCGCAAGGCATGCAAATCGAGGAAATCCCCCAAATCTCTCGACACGCATCCCAATGAAAGGCAAGCCCCACGAATCCACACACGATGCTCACCTAACCATGGCTAAGGCAAGACGAGAGTTATATGACCACTAAATCCGAATTCAAAAGATGAAGGAGCATACTCAGCCTTGCAAATTCCAAAGGAGGTAAACCTTGCTCTAAGGGGTGTTGTACCTGCAATCTCCTGCACCCATGAATTCATACAAGCATGCATATACATATACATATTCAATGAAGGCGTTAGCTCAAGATTTATCTCTAGGGTTAGGAAACAATTACATTTACACGAAAATCGATGCAAAAGCACAATAATAAGTATGCACAATTTATTTATATTATCTAAACTACACATTGCATATCGGTTAATCTACCATTCAAGAATGCCACATAGGAAGTCAATCAAGGTTAAACGGGTTTTCAAAAGTCTGACTAGGGTATGGGCATTACAAGTGTTTTCACCTTCTGTAGTACTTTATTCTTCTTTTGAATGGCCATTTGTTTTTCTTGTTCGGCCTTTGCTTTGCATAGTTCACCAAAATCAATAAGTGTTTGCCCTTTTAATTTTGAAATATCCACATTGGGCAACACTATCGGTTTAGTTAAATCACCTTTAAAACTATTCTTTTTCACTTTCTTCTCTTTACCTTTGATTAGTTGTACCAAGACAATTGCTTGTGAGGCTTGCTAACCCTTTGTAGGTTGCTTGGTAAAGGCAACACTTTGGTCTGTTCATGTAGCCGTTGTGGTGTCCTTGGGTGTCTTGATACTAGGGGTCTCAGCTGTAACATTTTTAGTGCTTGACGATGCTTGAGAGGTCTGATCTTTAGTTGTACCTTCTGCTGCTACAGACTTGTGACCTTCAATGCCTTGTGTTGTATCTTTAGGAGCTTCGGCAGAGATAGGTGGCTTGACTAGCGGATAAGGCTGAACTTGTACTATCACAAATTCACTAGATACAAGTTTTGCATAGGTAGTGCCTTCTGTCATTTCCTGCTCCGGTGCTTCTGTATCCATGACATCTTCATCAATTTGAATAGTGTCAGTTGGGTCTTGCTTGGTAGCATCAGGATCTTGCTCGGTGACATCAGGATCTTGCTCAGTGACATCAACAATTTCAAGTTGAGATTGTTCACCGACATCTTTTAGTTTGAATATTTCCTACCACTTTGCTTTTGTCTCATTTTCTACATCAATGTATAGCCCATTCATCAATTTTAAGGCTCTCTGTTTGACAACAAATTTAGAATTTTAGGTTGTCAAATGCTCCTTTATTTCTGCTATAGACATATCAAGAAATAGATGGACTAGACTTCTTTCTCTAATTTGTTTCTCTGAGTCCATCGTATATTTCCACCTATTATCAATATGTAAGTACAATTCACTCGGAAGTGACTGTACTAGTTCTAATGGAGCTAGCCAAAACTTTAAAAGTGTGCAGATGATAGCTTCTTCAATTTGTCGCTTCTCATCATTATTCCTAGTCTCATACTTGACATATCTAAATCCTGCAAATCCACCATATTCTTTAAGATTGGTACAAAAGTTTTCAACACTATGAATATTTACCTTCTTGCTTTTTACAATCTGAAATTTGTTTGCATCATCAGATTCTGTATCACTAGACTCTTTTGCTAGAATGAGTCTCCATGTAGATTTCTTGTAGGTTTTGGTTACCTTGGGAATAGTAACATTCTTTTGTTTTTTACTCGGTGATGGAGCTGATGCTCTAGTGTTGGGTCTCTTTGTTGGTGGAGTCGGTAGGGCCTTTGTAGTGTCCAGTTTCTTTCTTTTCAAAACTTTACCCTTAGGCAACTCGGTACTCAATGTTATTGCTGCCTCTTGAGCTTCAGATCCCTCTTCAATAATCAGATTCTACTCCGGTTAAACTGATTAACTCCTTCTATGATATCATTTTCTGTGCTTGTGCATGGTCATAGATAGGATATCCAGTGATCACATGAATTATTTCCTTAGTGATTTTGAATGGTTTCTCTTCTAGCCACATAAAATCATCATGAACTCTGCTTAAACCAAGCTTAACCCACGAGGGTTTGAATACATGAGGATAGGCTAGGGCTTCAGTTAATCCCTTGATTTTGATATGCTCAAACTTGCTATCCATTTTGCCATCGATACATAGCTCATCATATGTGTCACTAATCTCAACATGACTGAGTTCTTCAACACGGCATTTGGTGAAGAATCTAACATCTTCAACTAACAAGACTCAATCTGGGATGAGTGTAAAGGCAGTTTTGTCATCCGGTTCAGAGGCGACTTTAGGAGTCAAAGTGTATTTCAGAGATGGCTTCTCCACATTATTGACAACTACGGGATCTTGGATCTTTGGTGCCATTTGTAAATTTCAAATAAAACTTATCAAACTATCCTTAGGGTTTGACAGTTTACAAACGATAGATGATTCACACTCAGTAGATAGTAGCAATTTGACAAGATTGGAAAACCAGCTTAACAGTGATGAGATTTGATGTAAATACCTTGGATTCGCTTTGAATGAAGTTTTGATCACCTTGATTCACTTTGCTCTGCTCTCTTGAAAACTTGGTGAATGAAAATGACTGTGAAAATACCTTTAAGTACACAAAATACCTTATCGGGCTCTGTGCGGGTTAGGTCAAAACTTTAAATGCACTCGGTTTACCTTTAACCGATTTACTCTCTTTTCTTTCGTTTTAATCGAGTAACCAAATTTCCTTGTTTACCGACTTGATAGGTTTTCTGTAAAGTACTTTTGATAGAATTTCAAACTTACTAATGCATCTTAACTATGCAGATTTTGAATTTAGTACATAATAGAATAGGAACTGTTATGATTTAACCTTTAGAGAATGTAGTCCCTTCATACCTTTGTTGATTAATTTGGAATAGGTGCACCTAACTCAGTAGGTAAGGTGCTTTCTTCATCTGACATGATTTCCTTCTTTTTCCAAATCATCTTGAATTTTTCTTTTATCTCTTCAATGTCTCCTCTAGGTTGATCTCTGCAATCTCCAGCTAAATGTCCAACTTTGTGACAATGAAAACATGCCATACCAGGATTTCTCCATGATCTTTGGTTGTTCATTCCAAATCTTATAAAATAGTTGGCACTTATATGTCCATATCTTCCACAACATTCACACCATATCCTTGTATTGTAATCCCATGGTACTGCTGCATATTGTCGGTAAGGATTTGTGTGGGTTCAATAACCTCTAGTGTTTGCTCGGTGTGCAGACCACATGTGATTCTTTTGCTTAAACCAGCACTTCTCAGTACTATGTCCGTATCTATTGTAGTTTTTACAAAACCCTTTGAATTTTGCCTTCTGATAGTTGTTAACAGACTTTGTCCTACATTGATTAGATGTGTGACCATATTTATTGCAATTGTAACAATACTCATTTGACTTAGTGATATTTGGTTGCTTACCTTTTCTGATCTGGCATATATTGGTAGTATGACCTTGATTTCCACAGTAGTAGCAAATAGGTTTCTTCCTTTTTATTTTATTCCTATTTCTAGCTTTCTTTGATGATTCTCCTTTCTCGGTAGTATGAATTCCTTTCTCAGTAGAGTCTTTTCCTTTGTAACTGAGTCCTGCATCTTTGTTGGGTCTTCTTGTATTCAGTTTCTCATCCAACATCTTTGATGCTTCATAACTCTTCTTCAATGTTTCTTTGGATTTCTTCTTTGTTTCAAGTTCATTGATCAATCTTGATACTTCAAGTTTCAATGCTTGATTTTCATCATTGTTCAGCATTGCTTCATGATGTACATAACCTAGTTGATCTGTCATATTTTGTTGAATCCCAGTCAACCTTATGATTTCATCATTCTTATCAGATACTAAGACTTCAATTTGTTGTTTCTCTCTCTGTAGATCTCTTGCTTTATCCCCAGCTGTCCTTAATGCATCTAGATTTTCAGTCATCTATGTGCTGAAATGTTCATGTTCTCTTTTCATTGTTTTTAGTTGATCAACCAATGCTTTGTGCTTTTCTTTCAATGCTCCAATCATTTCTTCAGTTTCTTCTGATATACTATTCTCAGATGATGTCTCAAATTGTTCCACTAACTCTTGAGAATCCTGCAAGTCATCAGATAATCTTCTTCTTACTTTCAGAGATTTTTGCATTTGCCTTTGCATGTCTATAATCACTTGATTTGCATGATCCATCTCTTCTTGCAGATATACAATCCTCTGAGATTGTTTATAGCCTTCCATTGATAAGATCTTTCTCTTTAGGTAGTTAAACCCTTTTCAAAAATTGCAGCTCTGATACCAATTGTTAGGCCCAATATAGAAAGCTAATGTACTGAGAGGGGAGGGGTGAATCAGTACTTCAAAACTTTTCTTGAATAATAACTTTACAGTTATGCATAAATCGAATAGTGTAGTAACATAAAATAAAGTTAAAATAAATAGGTAACAATCATACATGATTCACTCCATAACACATATATTTTGGTTACGCAAAAACTCTTGGTTAGAGAGAAAAACTGTGATGGGGATGGCACCCACAACTTCACTACTGCAATAATAAAGAATGCTCGGTTAGAGCTACATTTAGCTATTTCTGATAGCTTACCCTGTTAGGAGTATCAAGATCTATTAGATCTACCTTGCTAAAGGATTTTACAACATTTATTCTGAATGTTGCACCTGGTTAGAGGCTTTACAATTTATAGACTTGGTTAGAGTCTTTTACCCTGTTAAAGGTTTCTCTTTCAACTTCACAATATTACAATAAAATCATTACAAATATCTGCATCTTTACATCTGAAATGTTATAGCAGATTCTATGTGCTCAGAATAAGATTACCTTGCTTATAGCATACCTCGGTAACCCATATAGTAACTCAGTAAACCCTTCTATTTACTCTATTCTTTGACTATTCTCTAAGAACCTTCTCGGTGACCTTTGTGTCTCTATAACAGTCTTCCTTCATACATACATGCACACACCTTGCTCTTAACTCATGCTGTATAAATAGATCTCTTAAAATGGTGATCCAATTCATTGCTTCGATCTTACAAACAAGATTCCTCGAATGAATAACTATACAAGATATTGCATTGGTTAGATTGTCCTTGTAATCATACACAATCTTCTGGTGCAATTTCCAATGTAATAATGGTTAGATGTGCCTCAATCTTGTAACATGTTTTCATATGCATGTCCAAGTTCAATGTATCTGGTAACACGTTTCACTTGGTGAATATCAACTTGGTGTGTCATCTTTACTGCTCGGTAGTCTCAAAAAGATACTCGGTAGATAGCTCGGTGTATACTATGTTCTATAACTACTTTCTTATGTAACCGACTAGACTGTGCATACCGACTTCTCTGTGTGTATACTCACTGCATGATTCGGTAGTACTAACCGACTAGAATGTATAGTATGACTTTGAATATAAAACTAATGGCAACTTGATAAGTAGTAACAGAATTTTAGTACTCTGTGTTCTTGAATCTCCTCTTCATTTGCTTTCCAAATTGGCATTCCATGCACACAGTATCATTAAATTTGATAATCTTTGAAAAGTATCTCACAACATGAGTAGAACTGATCTTCCCCATATTGTCAATGTTGACATGTCCCATCCTTTTGTGGCACAACCAACATTCACTTCTCTATTCCATTAGTTCTTATATATTTTTCAACTAATCTCCTAGACATTCCTTTTTTGATTCCACCTCCAAACCTATGAAATATGAGATTATAACCCTTATGACATATATATTCACACTCAAAATACTATGTATTAGACCTTTAACATAATAAATATCACCAATAGATAATTCTTATCATAAATAGAAATAGTTATTTTACCAAAAATAGGTGCAGC
The DNA here is from genome assembly GCF_030272615.1 of Cryptomeria japonica. NCBI lineage: Eukaryota > Viridiplantae > Streptophyta > Pinopsida > Cupressales > Cupressaceae > Cryptomeria > Cryptomeria japonica. Next base: position 440,995,658 of record NC_081413.1, on the reverse strand, counting down.
TTCCTCACTGTAATGGTGCAAAAGTGACCCTACAAAGGGAAGAACTGTGTTCCCTTGAGAGCCAATTTCATAATATACATTCAAATATCTCCAACTAGTGAAACTGGTGACAATATCTAATTAGAGAAATGGAAAGAGTAGATATAGAGAGTATTCAGTCTAAATCTAAGTGTCTCGGTCAAGGATGCTAGCGCGGTATGCAAACATTTGCGTGGCACATTGTAGTCTCATACGAACCATGAACATAAAAGACTCAAAAGCACAAAAAACCCAACTCTATTCTTTTAGATAACTTGCAAAGACCTGAAGTTAGAAATGTGACAATGAATACTAGATAATAAATATAAAAATAAACGAATAAAAATGACATAAATAAAATGAATGCTTCTAATAAACTTGTACACATGAAGAAGAGGACAAATGTTTGGTGTTGTTTGGATACTTGCCTCAATCAAGTGCCTATTTTGGTGTTTCCACCTCCACAACAGCTAGTTAGATAGATAGATCAAAAGATAAATAGATAGAATGATCAAATATATAGGGAATGTGATAAATACCAAGATTCTCAGAGACAAGATGAATAGATATATATTACTAGCAAGGATTGAGAAAGCCAAGAGAGATACAAAAAGTATTGTGAGAGCTTGAGAGTCCTATAGTAAATTAGAGACTTCTTTGGCAAGAAAGAGAGTGAGAGATGTTATAATATTGTCATTCTTTTCATTGATGTGTTTGTGATCTAGCAACATGAGTTCGGTATACTCCAGTATAAGCCCCATAAGTTTTGGTATATATTTGAGTTCAAAATTTACCTTTTGGATTTGCATTGCTTTGCATGACCAGATACCTCCCTAAGATTTTGGGAACATGTTTTATATTTGGTCTAACGTCTATTTCCAAGATTTTAGATGATAACATTTTGTTGCAGAATAGTTATGGGCCCAACAATAGTATACCATGCTTACCGACATAATGCAATGTGAAGGTTTTGATCCGATCTTCTTCGGAATCATTAGTGAAAGATAGAACATTTTGTTGCAGAATAGTTATGGGCCCAACAATAGATAGAACATAATGCTGACTTCTCTGGTATGGTAAGAACAAATTGAACAGTAGTGTGTAAAGGTTTTTAGGCTAACCCTTTTTCTAGTTGAGATGACTTGAAGAAGACTCAGATTGGTATATATATATAATTTATTAGTGAAAGATAGATATTATGATCTTTGATCATATTATACAATCTATAGTGAATGTGGAAGTGATTATGTATAGAGATTATTTACTTCAATGGAACTACATCTCATGCATATGATAGATGCAATCTGAACAATTCAAACTTTGTAATATTGGCTATAAGCCATCCTTCGGTAGTGAGCCACCTTGTATTCTATAACTGATTACATAATATTGAGAGATGATCCTCTCTATGTTTTCTCCCATCTTGGTTTTTCCATGTATAAACTCTGGTGTTATGTGGTGTACTATATTTTTTCTTATTGTTTATTTTAATTCTATAAATTAAGTTATGTTGTGTGGATGGTTGTTTTAAAAGTTTTAATAGATTCAAAGGAATACTAATTATACCCTCCCCTCTCAGTATTCCAGATCATGTTCAACAATTGGTATTAGAGCAAGGTCCTTTAAACGAGTCTAACAACTCGAAGGAGATCCAAAAAGTTGAACACATGGAACCTAGATCTACTTTGGATCATGAGAGATACTTTAATGCAAATGGAGAACTTATAACTTCTCTTAAAGACCTTGAAAATGTTGAAAATCAAAATAGAGATTTGAAGGAAAATATTCAGTTGACAAATGAATGCATCTAAAAATTTAGAGAAAGACATAAGGAAGTTATCAAAGAACTCAAACAAGCAAAAAAAACTCTTGTAGACATAAAGACCAAAAGTAAAGAAGATGAAAGAACTAAGGAGTATTTAAACAACATGGTTAAATGCAAATAAGAAGAATGCAAGAAGCTTGAATAAGAAGTCACAACTCTGAAATCAGATTTGGAAAAATCAAAGAAACAAGATGACAAATTTAAGATGAGTTCATACAAGTTTGATAAGATGTTTGTTGTGCAAATATCTCTTGAAAATAAAAAATGGCATAAGATTTTAAATTGGTGAAATCTCACAATGCAAGACAGAAAGCAAAGATGGTCCATATCTAGAAGAAGAAGCAAAACCCGGTAAGTCTAGTGAGGATGAAAAAGGTAAGTCATCAGTTGAGCAATGAGTAAGTCATAAAAACACTTCTTTTAATGGTTGTTGTTTTAATTATAATAAAGTAGGTCACAAAGCATTTGAATGTAGAAATAGAATGAATCAAAATGCTAAACATTTTACCAATAGATGTTATACTTGTAACAATTATGGTCACAAAGCTAGTCAGTGTAAAAATCAGGCTATAATAGATTGAAACATAAAAATTTATTTTGAAGGTTGTTGATATAAATGTAAATTGTTTGTACATAAGACTCACCAGTGCAGGTGAGGGAAAGGTCAAGGAAATGATAGATGCTACAATTGCAACAAGTTGGGACATATTGCAAGATACTAAAGAAGAGGAGAAACTAAGATAGGTATTTTGATAAAAAGAGTCGATAAGGGAGATGTGAAGGAAGAGATGGAAAATATTTAGAAAAATAAGGAAGTCAAGGTTGCACCTAGCTCCGGTGCAAACACTTGTTCTGACAATTAAGATCAAGAGGCTTTTGCCTAAGGGGAGAAAATCAATAAATACCTTCCCCCTACCAAGGAGTGTGATCCTGTAGCTACAACATGTTGATTAATGTGTAATGGTGAAGATTCCAGTGGAATGCATTATAATACTGTAGAATGTGGAGGTCGAGAAGGTCACTGTGGACTCAAGCAGAGAATGTAGATAGTGTAGTAGCACTAATTTTCTCTCTACATTTATTATGAGAAATTGGGCCAAGAAAAGGTTAAAAAAAGAATTTGTTGTTATTTTCTCACTCAAAACAAAAGAAAACCAAAGAAGAAAAAAGGTGATTCAAGGGTTATGGTTTCCAGGTGAACTATGAAAGGTAATTTTATTGAAAATTTGTTATTTCTATGTTTGCATCTATGGCCACCCCCATTGTTGTTGATATTAGCAATCAATACCAACCAAGATTTGAAAAGATACCCAAACAAATCAATTGAAAATGATTCAATGGGTGCCCTCTCTAGAATTCCCTTTGAATTTTTATCGACATAAGATATTAGGGCTTACATTCATGTGAAGCTGGAAGAATATGACCATGGTAAGTTGGTAAGTTTATGGATGGATAAGCTTATAGGAGATGATTTCAAGATAAAACTAGAGTTTTGAACCCTAGTTGAAAAGAAGTTGAATGTGTGGAATGATTTCCCTAATTTCTATTTGGATGACAAATGGGTCAAAATGACTGAGCAAAATTCATGATGAATTTTTGTGGCTTGAACAAATATTCCAAATCACCAAGAATGTAATTAAGATCGTCACTGGATTGAATGACTCAAGATCACTTCCAATACCCAAGTCTACAAAGAACAAAGATGTTGAAAAGTTCACCAAGGCAACCTTTGATGGGTGTACTCTATTCATTAGCATGGTTGAAAACACTACCGTATAGTATGAATCATAGATTATTGGTAATAAGATTTACTTTACTAACCAGGACAACTCAATTTTAGCCACAATGGTTAACATGGCATATAAGATGGTGTGGTGCAAGAGCACCCAAAGATACAAATGAATCCTAAAAGAATTTAATATCACCCATGAGGTGAAAATGATTACATGTAATAGGTTGATAGGTTTGTGAGTCAATAAGACCCAAATTGATGTAAGGCATTGTCATGGTTGCATTTTATAAGCCACCATGGACAAATGACCGTGTGGGTCAGTAGGAGTCTAGGAATGAATCAAGAAAACAAATATTGGTCTTAGAAACATCATACCAATCCTTGGAATAGGCCGAATACACCTTGGAGTTGCCAAATTTCAAATGTCCAAGTTGAAAAATTTTGTTGTCATTGCAAAATGTTGTAAAAAGGGATAACTAATCCTCTAATGGTTCCTGTAGCTAGGAAATGTGGAGATCATCAAAGCAACATAAACAATAGCCTAGTTCAATCACGAAAACTCAATTGCAATGATAACAATCCTAATTAAACTCAATAAAGACATGAAAACAAGACATCAATTCAAATGCAAACCATTGCAAACTTGAATGTCTCCTTCATGTGGCTCCATTGTCCTTCTTTCTCCTTCAAATAGCTTTGTTGTGGATCTCACCTACTAGTGCATAAGCATGATGTGAAAGCAAGTAGACAAGACGATAGCGCAAGAATACTAGAAGCGTGATTGATTCGACCAGGGATCAGGGGTCAGGGGCCTTGATTGAAGAAATTCATCCAATTTATAAACAAATTGGAGAAAAGACAAAATTAGCATGAATTTGATTCAAATGGAAATTGCAAATCAAGAATGACAAACATGACAAATTATGACAAATTTGCACTTTCTATGCAAAATTGATTGATTGATAATCTTGACAAAATTATGACAAATTTCTATGTCAAAATTGATTGATTGTCAATTATGACAAATTATGACAACTTTAAATGTCATTCCCATGAAATTAGGAGAAAAATAGGAGAGAATTGAAATTAGATGAATTAGAATTAGGAAATTAGAAAATGAGGAAATTAGGAATTAAGTGAAAATTAGAAAATGAGGAAATTAGGAATTAAGCAAATTAATTAACAATTTTTCATTTATTAATTAATTCACAAAGAGGGAAGAATTAATTAGCCAATTAAATAAACATTTAATTGTGATAAGAAGACTTAGGATAAATAAACTATTTAACCTAGAGGGAGAAATGACAAACAAGGTTAAATGAATAAATCATGAAACCCTAGAAGATGAATTAGAAATGCAAAGATGACAATTCGATCTTGATGTAAGATAATTGATGTCGATTCGATTATGATTTTGACTTGATAAAAGACCAATGCTGATAAGTGATTTGATTGATAAATGTGCTAATTTATGAGGAACAATGACTAATTGATCCAAATTGACATGATTGAGAAGGACGACGATCGATGTCAAATCGATCACAAAATGACAAGATTGAAAATGACAACAATCGATGACAAATCGATCGCAAGACAACAAGATTGATGAAAATTTGATCGAAGGACAAGGATCGATGATGAATTGATCACAAGATGACAAGATTGAAAAGAGGACAAAACCTAATTAGGATTGACGATGTCCAAAATGATGACAAATTAACACGCACATTGATGCGACAGGATAAGATTGATCAAAATCATGACTGAAGATTGTTATCGACAAGACCAAATTTGAAAGTGAGACAAATGAAGAATGCAGAAGAATGAATTGATGCTCACAAATGATAAAGAACAAGTACGTAACATAGAAGAAATGTTAATGCGATGCAAGAACCCTAAAATAAGGCAATGCGCAAATGTTAAAGTATCACTCCGCAAGCATTGACCATTTTTAGACGTCTACAGTTCCAAAGTTTGAAAATTCATTGGAAAAAATTAGGGAGGATATATTATTACCACTTTGATAGATTATAGCAATTTTGTTGGTGTTTTTGTTGAAGTTGATGATGTTTTAGAGTTTGGAGCAATACAATATATTTGGAGTTTCCTAAAATTTTACGTTTTTGTTGTTCATCCCTGACCACTATGGATTGGTGGATGCGTGAAGCCAATTGGATGTGTTAGGGAATTCTCTTACCTTTCAATTGAATCAATTTTGAGGTCTTGTAAAAATTGGGTTGTAGAGATCCATCAAAAACAAACCGGACTGGTCACAAACCCTGCCAACACCTAGGGTTTCATTGTAAAGATGCCCTTAATTTGACATTTTCACCAGAGGACCAAAAATACTGTGGGAAAATGTTAGAGGGTCCATTGTATCATAATATTTTAGTTTTGGTTTGCAGGGAGGCTCCAAGCCCGAAGAGATTGAATTCACCCTAGGCAGGCATCTCTATGTGACCACCTGAATTGAAGAAGTGAAAATCACTTGCAGTTGATAAAGAAGATAAGATCAAGTCTTGAAACCTTGGATTTTGTGATTTTCCACATTACACCACCTTGAATAAGTGTTGGTTTAGTTGGGGGACTATACAAGGGGTACTTTCTTTGTAAATTAAGCCTAATTGGCTTAATTAGGTTTGGAAGGACAATAAGGCTATAGACCTTTTAACTAGTGGTTAGAGTCTAAGCCTTTGGGGACTTGTGTAACTTGATAAAGGGTATCTTATGGGTGTTTTGTGTTGGTTGGACCACCAATATAAAAATAAAAATATGTTTCCATCCCACTAGTATCGGAAGATTGCCTTCCTTTTACACAAGGGTAGAGTGTTTCCATCCTACCAGTACCGGAAGATACTAAACCGATATGGATCCGGTCACACAAATTGTTGTGTGAGTTGAGTACTTGGAAGGTGTGTTGTTTGACACCTTGAACAAACAAAATAACTTGATTTGGACATAGTAGTTATGGGTGAGAGAAGGTCATCACCTAGTTGGTTGCCTGGCTGTACATCATATTGGTATCAGAGCATGAGTTGGATCACTTAGGGAAAGTGATTTTTGGTGTATGTCCACAGAAGGAAGTGAAGTTAAGGCTAGAAACATGCCTCCTAAGAGTATGTCTCGAGATGCCATCAAAAATTTGTTTGAAGATATTTTTGAAAACAAAGTGAGGGAGTTAGATAATGCCAAAGGCAAAGGAAAGGAGGGTGAATGTGACTCTGATGAAGAAGAAGAACAGGGGGGATACAAAGAGACCCCAAGGCATAAAGTTGAGTTACCTATAGATAAGAGAGAATTTTTTGAGGTCCTAAAGTCCTTTGGCCAAGAATCCTCATTAGGTAAAGATGGCATCGCTATGTTTAGTGGGAAAATGAATGTAGAAGAAGTGATGGATTGGATTGAGGCATTAAACAACCATTTTGAATGCAAGAAGACCCTAGAGAATAAGAAGGTTATCTTTGCTAAGTCCAAGATGAAAGGAGAAACACTCACTTGGTGGAATTACCTCCAAGGTGAGAGGGTGAAGGAAGGTAGAGGTATGATAACCTCATGGGATAGAATGTTGGCAAAAGTGAAGGCACAATTCATCTTGGTAGACTATGAAGTCCAAGTCTACAAGAAGCTGCAAAGTTTAAGGAAAAAAGATCTTGATGTGAGTACATATACCAAGGAGTTCCATAGGTTGAGACTAAGGACCAAACACCATGAGGAGGAACTAGAGAAAATGGCAAGATATTTTAGTGGATTGAAATATAGTATCCAAGATGAGATCACCATACTAGTACCAGAGATAGTGAACAAGTTATTTCAACTAGCACTAAGAGTAGAGGAGAAGTTAAGGAGAAAGAATGATCAAAATAATAGAAGTAGAGGGGGCACTTCAAAGGCAGAGGCCCTATGAATGGTAGAGGACAGAGTCCTAGGCCACAAGGAGAGGCTAATCAAGAAAGTAAGCATGGAGATGGTAACACAAGAGGAGGTTTTAGAGGAAGAAGACCCAATCATAGAGGTAGATTTGGTAGAAGAAGCTCAAAGCCTTTCAGATGCTACAACTGCAATCAAGTAGTCCATACCACAGCTAAGTGCCTTAAGAAGACTGGATCAAGATCCCAAGGAGAGAGGAGAACACATTTGGTTCAAGACACTTATTGTTAGAGTGTCAATTAACCTGATTCCTACAGACTTCCAAAGAGAGGAGAAGCCTTGATGATGAGGAGATAATTGTTGAAGGTACCAATCAATACTGAACCTCCATAAAGGAATATACTCTTCCAAACCACATGCAAAGCAGGAGGCAAGGTATGTAAGGTTATAATACATTCTAGTTCAACTAAAATTTAGTATCCTTAGAAATGGTAGAGAAACTAAAATTGAGAAGAATTCCTCATCCATTTCCATATAAAGTTTCTTAGCTTACTAAAGGAAAACATACCTTGGTAGAAGAGCAATCATGGGTTGAATTTCAGATAGGAGCATACAAAGACAAAATTATGTTTGATATTGTTGAGATGGATGCATGTCATCTTGTTTTTGGGAGGGCATGGTAATATGACCTCAAAGCCCATCATGATGGACACAAGAACACATACTCCATCACCAAAGATGAAAATGTGATTGAATTGATACCCATGCCTGATAATAGTGAGGATCAGAAGGAGAAGGAGGCCAAGATCATGATCATGGAAGGAAAAGAGTTCCTCAAGGAAATCAAGGAAGAGGGAACACCTTATTTTGCAGTGATGTCAGTACCAGGACAAGAAGAAGAGCCCATTGCATATGACAAGGTAGAAAAGAAAAGGGTGATAGTCCTTGAGGAGGTGAAGGAAATGTTGAGAAAATACAAGGACATAGTTGCACAAGAGTTACCAAGAACCCCACCACCAATCAGGGAGATAAGCCATTGCATTGACTTCATTCCCAGTGCCACCTTACCAAACAAGCCAGCCTACAAAATGACTCCCCAACAAAATGAGGAAGTTGCAAGGCAGATCCAAGAGTTGCTTGATAAAGGTTTGATAGGGAAGAGCTTGAGCCCTTGTGCAGTCCCAACTATCTTAGCACCAAAGAAGGAGGGAACATGGAGATTATGCACTAATTCTCAGGCCATTAACAAGATAACCATCAGGTATAGGTTCCCTATGCCTAGAATAGAAGATTTGATTGATTATTTAGGAGGTGCAAGATATTATTCCAAGATTGATTTAAAAAGTGGTTATCACCAAATAAGGATTAGAGTCGGTGATGAATGGAAAAATGATTTTAAAACAAATGAAGGGTTGTATGAATAGAGGGTGATTTCATTTAGGTTGTCCAGTGCCCCTACCACTTTCATGAGACTTATGAATGAAGTGTTGAAGTATTTCATTAGTAAGTTTGTCATAGTCTATCTAGATGACATCCTAGTGTTTAGCAACATAAAGGAGGGGTGCCTAAAACATTTGGATATGGTCTTGAGAATGTTCTGATTAATTAAAAAATAGTTTTTCAGGACCCAAAACCTTTACATCATAGATAGAGAAAAAGCACTGAGAATAACAGAACAAAAGAGTCCATAGACAAAAAGGCTGGCCAAAAGACCAGCGAACAGAAAGAACAGCTTAACAAAAAAATAGCAAAGAAACAGGGAATGCGCTACACAATGATTTTCTTTAGTAGATCCTCTGCCTTTGTAACCAGCTCATCATAGGTGGCCCCGACAGCTTTCAAGTCTTCCAAATCCTTGTTCAGTTTCTTTTCCTTCCTCTTGCCTCTGGTGCAGGTTCTGGGACCTTGAGCTTCCCCTGTTCCTTCAACTTCCAGTTCTAATTCCTGGATTTCCTTTTCGTCATCCATCTTGCTGATGAGGGTGTGGGTGTTGTTTGCCAAGATCTTCAAAATACTTAGGCTCTATTCAGTGATGTTCTTCAAGCACTCCTCAATTTTATCAACTTTGGTGACAGTGTCCGAGAGGGTTTTTTTTGCTAGTGTCCACAAGGCTTTTTCTGTCCAGCATCTCCTTTTCAATCTTCTCAAACCTAGGGTTGAAAGCTTTGGTGATGGTGTTTTTTTAGGTCCTCAATATAGTCAGCCATTGTATTCCCCTCCCCAATATTAATGGTTTCTAGAATCAAGACTCTATTATAGAGCTTCTTGTAACCATTAATGAGCCACTCCATAGTTTCCATGAAACCATGCAAACCCTCGGGAGGAGGGCCAGATGAGGGAGCAACTTTTCCAGGAGTAACCTATTCTTCTTTGGGGATGTGGAGGGTAGAAATTGTGTCAGCAGCCCTGAGAGTCTCTTCCATAGTCTCCTTTTCTAGGGTCCTTGCTTGCTTGTCATCTTCCGGTTCATTGCCAGTCTCCTCTTTTTTCTTGTGCTTTTTCTAGATCTGGGTATGGATTTTTGTTTTCTTCTTCAGCAGCCCTTTAGGGTTCTCCTTCTCAGAATCATCTGAATCCTCCCCTTCCAAAGAGATGCTAATCAGGGGTTTGCTTTGAGGCTTTTTGCCCTTGGATGAAGAGGGTTTTGTTTTTCTATATTTCCTCTTCTTCCTGCTTTCATACTCTAAGTCATCAAAACTATCCTTTGTATCAGATGAAGAGTCACTATCGGATTCCTCCTGCTCAGAAAAGGCAGAATCAGACATCTCTTCCTCAGAATCTACAATGTGCTGCATACGAGCAATTTGAGTGGCCTTTAAATGGTCATAAATTAGGACCATTAGACCTTGGTGCATAGCAGTATCACCCATAGGATTCTCTTTGTAAGCCTTAAGGGATGCATTCATCGAACAAAGTAGGAAATAAGGGAAATTAACCTTGTCATTGTGCCTAAAGTGATTTAACAGAACAAAGTGATACCCATAAACTTTCATAAACCTACCATCTAGAGTGATATATCGCATTAAAACAAAAAGAATCTCCCGCCAGGGTTTGGCAAAAGCCCTAGGTGGGTAGTAGGTTTTGCTCAACTTTACCAGTCATTTTTTCTCTTTCTTAGTTACTAGGTACCTTTCAATAGCTTCCCTGCTGACCTTCCTATCTTTGTAGAAGTTGTAACCTTCCCTAGTGAGGCCCGTAGCTTGAGAAATTAAATCTTCATTGATTTCAACCATTTGATCACCCATTTTTAACATGCCCTTCTTCTAGTTCTTGTAGAAAAGACTGGTTACCATACCATCTTGGCCGTGGAGTCTCTCCATGAAGTTTGAGAGACCACCTTGCTACAGAATACCCCAAACCTCTTCCTTCTATTTCCATTCTTTACAACTACTTGGTTCATATCGCCTCCTATTTCTGCCCATGTTGTCTCTACTCATGGCCAAATTTTGAAACTTACAAAGCTAATTAAACTGAGAGCTTTTCGGAGCTATAACAATTACCCAGAAAGCGTGAGAGTTTATGGCATTGATGTTATAATGAGTGATTTTATCATTATTAAAATAACTCGAAGTACTCACATCAGTACTTTTCATAATTATCCTATCTATCAAGAGTCTTTGGAGTGCTTCTATATCGCTCATTGCTAATTATTTGTCTGACATCTTCAGGGAGCCCGCTTTCACCCATCCATGGTAATTGCCTCACTTTTAACTGCTGCATTGGCAGCCCAGTCAGTAGAGTCATTCGCCTCCCGGTAGATGTGGGAGATATGGCATTTTTTAAAGGTGCTAATAATGTCAATAGCAGAGGTGATTATGTTGTGAATCGACCAAGAAGGTTTTCAAGTCCCATTAAGGCATTTTATTATATTATTTAAATCCCCTTCTATCCATAGATAGGAGCATTTCCATTTTTTGGCTAGGATGATGCCTTGAAGAGCTACCATTGCTTTAGCTTTATGATTAGTTTGGGTTCCAATAGAGACAACAACCATTTCCTTGCAAATTCCTCTATGATCTCTAAGAATAGCTCCACAACCTGAAGGACTTGGGTTACCTTTGGCAGCACCGTCAAAATTAACTTTGAGCCAACCTTGAGGAGGGGTTTGCCACTTAGCTTCAAGCCTTTTATCTTGGTTGAGATTAGGACCATCAGTGATCTTCTTATTCCATACCCTTAAGATATTTGAATCCAGTGGATTGTTAGAGTAACAAGGACCCTCAATGATCCCTATATTTTCCTGAATAGACCATTGAATTTTCTAAAATACAATATCTTGATTGAGGGAGACATCCCTGAAGATTCGGTTATTTCTTTCTTTCCATAGACCCCACAAGATGTGAGGAAGAGAAAGCTACCACAAACATCTCAAAAAAGGGTTAGCCCATTAAATATTCCAAGAGGAGAACATGTCTCTAATGTTATTAGGAAACACCCAAGTGATACTAAAGCTCTTGAGGAAGCTTTCCCAAATAGAAGCTGAGAAGGAATAGTGGAGAGCAAGATGGTCCACAGACTCTTCCTCTTGAAGGAACAACACACATCTATTCGAGAGGGTAAAACCTCTGCCTTTAAGGTTGTCAAGGGTCAAGATCTTATTTTGGAGGATAGTCTAGAAGAAAAAATTGATTTTGGGGGTAAGACCCTTAATCTAGGCTTAAGACACAAATAAAGTTCCTTTGGGATCATGTTTCCAAATAATGGAGTCCTCTTCATTATTCAGCCATATCGCAGATAGATGGATCTTGAGCTTAGAAAGGCTAGGGTGGATACTTTCAATGTTCTACCATTCATTACCATCCCAGTACTCAGCAACTAAGGAGCCAAAAGATCTAATACAAGAGGGAGCATGGGGGGCCCATTCGTTGAAGTCCATTAGAGGTTTATCAAAAAGCCAAGGATCCTCCCAGAATTTAACTTTCCTACCATTTCCAAGTTTCTATATCACTCCTTTAGCTATACTTTCTTTACATTTAGAGGCATGATTCCAAATGTGGGATCCATTAATATTGAGATCCAAATTCAGAAAAAAGGAGAGAGAGGAGGACAGAAGAGAGTACTTCGCCAAATTTTGCACCATTCAAAATCAGAATGAAACATTCTCCAGACTTGTTTGAATAGGAGAGCTTCATTTAAAGTACGAATCCTACTGAGGCCCAGACCTCCTTTGCTTTTCGGCCTACAGACCTGGTCCCGGGCCACCAACGACATTCTTTGCTTTTCGTCAACCCCAGACCATAGGAATCTTCTTTGAATTTTCTCAATTGCTTCAGCATACTTAACTGGAATTCTAAAAAGACTAAGAGCATAAATTGGAATACTTTGAAGAGTAGCTTTAAGGAGTTGGAGCTTTCTATCTTCACTTAAGAGGGCCCCTTTCCAACCAACAAGTTTTTTATGAAATTTTCCGCTAGAGAACTCCAGAAGGGATTAGGAGGGGCAATTCCCATGGGGAGACCAAGGTAGGTGGTAGGAAGGTCAGCAGTCTTACACTCCAAGATTATGCTAATCCTCTATTGTCTTCTCTCTAGATTATTAATGAAAAGGACTTCACTTTTAGCCTAGTTGATAAGCTGACCCGAAGCAGAGGAAAATTTACACAGGGTGCTCTTCAAAACTTTAGCTTCTAAAATAATTGATTCCCCCATAATAATAGTGTCATCAACAAACTGTTGGTGGGAGCAGATAAGGTCAGCAGAGGATGGTTGGAGGCCCTTAAAGGAGCCTTGCAACACCATTTTTTCCATGGTCCTTCGAAAGCATTCGGCCATAATAATGAAAAGGATGGGGGAGATAGGATCTCCTTGCCTAAGACCTCTAGAAGCTTGGAAAAAAGTAGAAGGAGAACCATTGACAAGAATAGCAAAAGTAGCAGAGGTGGTAAGTTGGGAGAAAAGGTCGACAACTCTAGAGGAGAACCCAAAAGAAGTGAGGATTTTTTGAAGTAAAGACTAGTCAACCCTATCATAGGCTTTGGAGAGATCTAGCTTTAGGATGAGACCCTACTTCTTTTCTCTAACAAGAGAGTGAATGTTCTCATGGACCATAATAATGGAGTCAAGAATTTGTCTTCCAGGAACAAACCCATTTTGTTGGTGTTTAATTAATGCAGGAAGGACAGCCAGAATTCTAGAGGTAAGGACCTTGGAGATAATCTTGTAAAAAGAATTGCAGAGGCTAATAGGTCTGAATTTGTCCAAAGAATCAGCACCTTGAATCTTGGGGATCAGAGCAATAAAAGTTCCATTGATTTCTTTCAAGAGTTTTCTAGCCCCAAAAAATTCCTTAACCCCATTGGAAACATCAATTCCAACAATCTCCCAAAAATCTTGAAAAAAGAACATTGGGAAGCCATCTGGGCCAGGCGCTTTGTTACCATCAAAGGAGAAAACAACATTTTTAATTTCTAAGTTAGAGGGAATGGAGGAGAGGAAGGGATTCTTTTGAGCATCAATGAGACAAGGAATGTTCTGAAGAAAAGAGGATTGAGCTTCAACATCTAGACTGTGATACCTCTTGAGGAGGTCCGAGAAATACCTCTTAGCTTCATTCCTTATTTCATCCTCCTTGACCAGCTCCCCTTTCTCCACAACTAGCTTGTTCACCCTATTAACTGCTTTATGCTTGATAGTCAACATATGGAAGAATCTTGTATTCCTATCTCCTTCCTTAAGCCAGATACATCTCGATCTTTGCTTCCAGAACATTTCCTCTTTGGCAATAATATCATGGTATTTTTTGAGAGTCTCGTTTTCATTAGCAATAGACACAGTATTGAAACCATCCTTTTGGATCTAATCTTGTATTTCTTTAAGGTCTTCCTGAATTTTACTCTTAGCCTCAAATATATTTCCAAAACTAGTTTTGTTCCAGAGTCGTATATTGTCCTTCACACTTTTGAGTTTCTTAACAACTTTAAACATAGTCGTTCCCTCAACTTGGATGCTCCACCATTTCTGAATATTTCTTCTGATTTTGGGATGGAGGGTCTACATTTTTTCAAATCTGAAGGGAAAGTTTCTCTTTCTATTGATTGAGTCAGCAATGAAGGTGATAGGGAAATGATCAGATCCAACCCGTATGTGGGCCGACAAAGAATAGAAATACTGACTATACCAGTCATCAGAGATGAGAGTCCTATCAAGTCGCACTTGGATAAGGTCATTACCAATTCTTTTGTTAGTCCATGTGTAATTACAACCCTATATTTCCAAGTCATTGAGAGCCTAAGAATTAATAAAATCCATAAGGGCCATTCTACTTTCCAATTGAGGAGGACTACCTCCAAATTTTTCCTCCTCTCTCAAAGGAGTGTTGAAGTCCCCCATAACCATCCAACTAATATTTTTGAAGCTGTCCCTAGCCTGAATGATTTTTTTCCAAAAAGAGTTTCTAGCCTTTAAGGTATTAGGAGCATAAATGTTGGTAAGAACCCATGAAGTACCATCTTTTAAATGCTCAAATTTAATACAAGAGAAATTATTGTCCTGAATTATGACCTGACCTTTAATAGTATTAAGGTTCCAAATAGTAGCAATGCCTCCTGAAGCACCTTCAGAACTGCCACCACTAACATTACCATTTTTGAAGAACTTCAAAGATTCAACTTTTTCTCTACTCATTTTGGTTTCTTGAATTGGAAAAATATCAAGATTACTATCTCTTATCATATTCCTAATAATATCATGTTTATGGGGATTATTGAGTCCCCTAATATTCCAAGAGATTATCTTCATAGCTACTTACCAATTCCCAGCTCCTTGAGAGTCTTTTGGTTTCCATCTACAATGTTCTTGCTGGCCTCCTTGTCTTTGACTTTGTGGCTAGAGGGCCATCCTGGGGTAGAGGAAATATACCCCACATCAACTTGAGCTATTCTGCTGGATTTCCTTAGTAGAGAAGTCGAGGGAGTAGATCCTTTCTTATTCCCATATTTTGGTTGCTTCCATTCAGTTTCTATCACAGGAGCCGCTTCCATGTTGTTGAGAATTTTGGAGATTTCTTCTTCATTGCCCTAGTTAGGAGTTCTGGAATCAGTTGAAACATTGTTCACTATTCTTGAGCTCTGTTCTGAGTCCGAGAGGTTCATACCCAAAATTGCACATTTTTGGGCTTCTTGAATTTCAAAACTTGGAATGGCTAGAGAAGAATCAGTGCTTTCTTCTTGGGGGTCAGGGATCTCTCCTTCCTCAGGTTGGTAACTTTTTTTTCTAGATGCTTGCCTTCATAAGTGTTAGCAACCACTTCAACTATCTTATTTGAAGGATCATTCTGATCTTTCATTTCCTTTTTTTGAGTTCTACCCATGGGGCTAACTTTGGTTGGTTCATTTCTCACTACTTCCTGGGTTGAGGGACTAGAGATAGAATTTGAGGTGACTTCCTTCTTTTCCCCCAAAGGATTAAAGTGATTGGAATTTTCTTCCTTATTCTCTGGATTTTTAACTTGCCGCACCATTTTCTCTAGCACCTTTTGATTTTCCATCTGGGGTTTAGGTTGCTTAGGTTCCACCTTTGGCTTGTTTGGGTAGGATTTGTCCCAATGACCTGATTTTTTATAGTGGAAGCATGCAAAAGGGATAGATTCATATTCGATGTGTTGTTTCCAAGTTCCCAGATTTGAAACTAGATCTATCTGTTCTGGCATATCTTCTTCAGGGGCTACTCCTACATAGAATCTTGCATGAGTTAGTCTTCTTTTTGAAGCAGTGACTGGGTCTATTGAGAGAAACTCGCCAAAGGAACTTGCTAATCTAGAGAAAATAATTTCTGCCCAATATTCAAGAGGCAATCATGGTAGGTTTATCCAGACTGGAACTTGTGCTAGGAGAGAATCATTCATGTTTAGGTTCGGATGCCATTTTCTAAGGACCAAAGTTGTCTTTCCTACCATCCAGGGGCTCCCGCACAGAATCTTAACCTTATCTTCTTCACATGAAAATGAAAAAGATAGAAGGCCTTTAGGTAAAGCCGATACTTCAACATTTCCCTTGAGGATCCGCTTTCATTTGACAAAAGCCCTTACAACTTCAATATTAGGACGCGAACCCATAAATTTCCCTACCAAGGAGTTCAACATACTATTGATATTATGGTCCAGAATCTAGTCAGGGATAGAGATAGTGAACTTACCACCAGAAGGGTCAGAAATATTCTTAACAGGAGGTAGGGAGGATTTACCAGTAGGTCTAGTTCCAAAAAGGGATGACCATTTCTTTTTTTCCCTTCCGCTGTCAATGGAGTCATCATGTGGAATGGGCCCCCCATTGGATCCTTCCCCCAAAAGCCCAGATGAACCCATTATCTCCTCTGGTAGAGTACCATCAGACTGTAAGTCAACAACAGCCTCCGGGATGTCTGGAGGCTTATCCTTATCGCCTATGGGACTAGCAACTTTGATCTGGCCGCTCCCACCATTGGAACCAGGGTTCCTGCCTTGCTGAGAATTTGAAATTTGAGTTTGCCCATTACCGCCAGTTGCTCCCGCTTCTGCCATTCAGTTTGAAGTATACCTAAACTCATATGGTCTTGAGAATGCTGAATGAAGAGAAATTAATGATAAACATGGAAAAGTGTGTGTTTTTGCAAGAAGAACTGACTTACCTTGGGTTTGTGATTTCTAGATGAAATCTGAAAATGGATGCTGATAAAGTGAATGACATTCTCACATGGCCAACTCCTTGAATAATTGGTGATGTAAGGAGTTATAATGGCCTAGAAACCTTTTATAGGAAGTTAATCAATAATTTTAGCCAAATTTGTGCTCTCATGCTAGAGACCATCAGGGGTGGACAAAGGTGCAAATTTTCATGGACTAAGGAGGTGGATGAAGCATTTGAAATATTGAAGAAAAAGGTATCACAACAACTGGTTCTTACCTTACCTAATTTTGACAAAATCTTTGAGATTGAATGTGATGCAATTCATTTGGCAATAGGTGCAATACTCTGCCAGGAAGGTAGATCAATTGCATTTTTTAGTAAAAAGTTGAATGATGCTAAAAAGAAATATTCTTCTGATGATTTAGAGATGTATGCATTAGTTCAAGCACTAAAGAAGTAGAGGCACTATTTTCTTCCCAAAGAGTTTGTTGTATATATGAATAATCAGGCACTAAGCTTCCTAAATAGTCAAGAGAAATTGAGCCATAGGCATATGAAGTGGGTTGAGTCCATTCAGGCCTACACCTTTACAATCAAACACAAGAAAGGTGTCTCAAACAAAGTTGCAGATGCTCTTAGCAGGAGGGCACTAAAAATTTCAGAAATCTAGTTGGAGAGTGTAGGAGTTGATTCCCTCAAGGGTATGTATGCTACAAATGAAGATTTCAAAGACATCTACAAGGTATGCATTGAGTTTAGTAGCAGGTATCATTCAGAGTATTCTGAGTATTTGATTCAAGATGGTCTTGTTTTCAAAGGATGCTAGTTATGTATTCCTAAATGTTCAATGAGGGATAACATAATTAAGGAGAAGCATAGTGGTTGTATGGGAGGACATTTTGGATTAGACAAAACTCTTGAGATGGAGAGAAGATTTTATCACTAGCCTAAATTGCAGAAAGATGTAAAAAAAATTGTAGATTCATGTGTGGTGTGTCAAAAGGCCAAGGGGACAAAAATAAATGCAGGACTATACCAGCCATTGGCCATTCCTTCAAGACCTTGGGAAAGTGTGAGCATGGACTTTGTGATGGGTTTGCCAAGAACTCAAAAAGGTTTTGATAGTGTTTTTTGGTTGTTGACAGGTTTAGCAAGATGGCACATTTCTTGTCATGTAAGAGCACAAGTGATACTACATATGTTGCAAACCTTTACTTTAATGAAGTTGTGAGAATACATGGTTTACCCTTGAACATTGTGTCAGGAAGAGATGTGAAATTTGTAGAACATTTTTGGAGGACTTTATGGAGGAAGTTAGGCAAAAACTTGTCTTTTAGTTCAATTTATCATCCCCAAATGGAAGGCCAAACATAAGTGGTTAATAGGTCACTCAGAAACTTGTTAAGGTGCCTGACCAAGCAGCATGGTGAAAAGTGGGATTCCATCATCTCCCAAGAAGAATATGCCTATAATGATTTTGTCAATAGGAGTACCGGCATAAGCCCTTTCCAAATTGTCTATGGATTGAATCCAAGAGGTGTGCTGGAATTGAGAAATCTACCCTCAACTGAACACATCAATTCTTGTGGAGAAGAATTTGCAGAAGGGATAAAGGAGATGCATGACCAAGTCAGGATGCAATTGTAGAGAAGAACAAAGAAGTTCAAGGAGTAGGCAAACAGAAGAAATAGAGATGTGCAGTTCCAAGTTGGAGACATGGTATGGGCAAATCTGAAAAAGGAGAGATTTCCAAAAGGTAAACACACAAAGCTCATGATGAGAAAGGTTGGACCTTGTCAAATACTCAAGAATCTTGGGAACAATGCATATGAATCCCAATTACCTTCAAATATAGGTATATCCCCAATCTTTAATGTTGCAGATCTGACATCATTCAAAGGTACAGTGCAGGAAGATGGTACATTCCTGGTGGAAAATGTTGTAGACATATTGAAGGACTTTCCAAGTCAAGGGCCACCCAAAATTGAAAGGATATTGGACACCAATATTGTGAAGAAAACAAATAATATGGTCTACAAACAATACCTTGTCAAGTGGCAAGGACTCCCTAAGGCAGATGCAGTATGGATGGATGAAGACCAGATGAAGAAACAAGGGACTGCATTGCAGGAACTCATCTCAAGTGGACTTGAGATTCAACCACCCAGGGAGTATGGTGCAGGAACACCCAAAGACACAAATGAATCATAAAAGAGTCTAATATCACCCATGAGGTGAAAATGATCACATGTAATAGGTTGGTAGGTTTGTGAGTCAATAAGACCCAAATTGATGTAAGGCATTGTCATGGTTGCATTTTATAAGCCACCATGGACAAATAACCACGTGGGTCAGTAGGAGTCTAGGCATGAGTTAGGAAAATAAATATTGGTCTTAAAAGCATCAGACCAATCCTTGGAATAGGCTGAATACACCTTGGAGTCGCCAAATTTGAAAAGTGCAAGTTGACAACTTTTGTTGTCATTGCAAAATGTTATAAAAAGGGATACTAATCCTCCAATGGTTCCAAAGTTTGAAAAGTGGTTGGAAACCATTAGGGAGGCTATATTATGCCCAATTGGATCAATTCCAGAGTTTTTATTGGTGTTGTTGTTGAATTTGATGAAATTGATGATGTTTTGGAGTTTAGAGCAATACAATATATTTGGAGTTTCTTGAAATTCTATGCTTTTGTTGTTCATTCCTGACTGGTACAGATTGGTGGATGCATGAAACCAATTTTATGATTTAGGGAAGTCTCTTACCTTTCAATAGAATCAAGTTTGATGTCTTGTAACAATTGGGTTGTAGAGATCCATCAAAAACTAACCGGACTGGTCACAAACCCTGCCAGCACCTATGGTTTCACTGTAAAGATGCCCTTAATCTGATATTTTCACTAGAGGACAAAACAACCTATGGTAAAATTTTATAGGGACCATTTTATCATATTATTTTGGTGTTGGTTTGTAGGGTGGCTTAAATCCTGAAGAGACTGAATTGACCCTAGGCGGGCATCTCTATGTGATCGTTTGAACTGAAGAAGTAAAAATCACTTGCAATAGATAAAGAAGATGAGATCAAGTATTGAAACCTTGGATTTTGTGATTTGACACCTTACCCCACCTTTCAAAAGTGTTTGTTTAGTCAGGGGACTAATAAAAGGGATACTTGCTTTGTAAGGATAGTAAGAGTATAGACCTTTCAACTTGTGGTTAGAGTCTAAGCCTTTGGGAAATTATGTAACTTGATAAAGGGTATCTAAATATTCCCTTAGTTTGTCTTATCCTTTAGAATTTTATTAAGTTGTGTGTGGAGATCTCAACTAGTAGGGCTATTAGTCTACCAGTAGGGATACTAAACAAATAGGACAGTTGTGAGACAAGTATCCCCTAACACTTTTGATAGTCAGATCTTATGGGTGTTTTGTGTTGGTTGGACCACCAATACACAAAATACAATAGGTTTCCATCCCACGGGTACCAGAAGATTGTCTGCCTTTCACATAAGGGTAGAGTGTTTTCATCCTACCAGTACCAGAAGATGCTAAACCATATGGATCCGGTCACACAAATTGTTGTGTGAGTTGAGTAACTAGAAGTTGTGTTGTTTGACACCTTGAACAAATAAAATAACTTGATTTGGACATAGTAGTTGTTGGTGAGAGAAGGTCATCACCTAGTTGGTTTCCTAGCTCTACATCATGGCGGAGAAGAATGTCAATGATGATCTATGTGAGTTGTTGGGATTTCAATTCCTTGAGAATATAAAGTCATGCAAGGAAAAGAAACATGCATTCAAGTATGGAATGCTATCATTGTGTATTTAGTTCTACTTCATACAAGATATTTTGAAAGTAGGCATGGTATTTTGGGCATTTGATAGATTAGTTGCACATCAGATTGCAGAACACTTGA
This sequence comes from Cryptomeria japonica, assembly GCF_030272615.1. Classification (NCBI taxonomy): domain Eukaryota; kingdom Viridiplantae; phylum Streptophyta; class Pinopsida; order Cupressales; family Cupressaceae; genus Cryptomeria; species Cryptomeria japonica. Next base: position 440,974,698 of record NC_081413.1, on the reverse strand, counting down.
GTTTTATAAATAATACTACACAAGAAGCTGCATTTTCCTCCTTTTTCTCTATTCTTCAGTATAAGATTATTGGTATTGAGGTTGTCATTGATTTCAACATGTGTGTGTGCATGACTGAGTTGATTGATGTCAATAGCAGAGATGATATGTGCCCTAGAGAACAAGTGCAACATGATAGAGAATGTGTAGAGGAATAGCTTGACACCCATAGAATTATGATAAAGAGACTTGCAGGACACCCACTAGATGAAGATGTAGAGAGATACAGAGGCATGCAAATAGATCAAATTGGGTAGAGATAGAGGATGATGAATGCCCCATAGAAAGATTAGATTAGCTTATATGGTGTTGCATCAGGTTAGTAGAGTTGTGCAGGTTGAATCAATATGCATAGAGTTAATGGCCTCAAATTAGATAAAGAGGACAATGGAGTTTGATATTGCACTTGCAGGTGATTTAAGGACCAAGGCCATGGTGCTATGATTGCATGGAGCAAACAGGGTTGTCCAAGAGCATACATGTTGTTGCAACACCATATAACACGACACATTATATAACACACTATGTTATATGTACAAGGAGATACAAAAGGATTGCATGGAATGTGCTATTGGGATAAACATTTGGATGAAGAAGACAAAGGTTAGTGATGTGGTGGAGGCATTGAGCCAGCCTATTGACCCAACAAAAGTAAAGTTGCAATTGCGCATAACATGAAGGTTATCGTTGTACTGGTTGCATGCGATTATAGAAAGTATCAGTCATGGATGTTAATAAACTGCAGGTTATCAGATTCTATCAAACTACAAAAGGGGATTAGAGATGTCAATATCATGTAGGCTATGTGATAGAAGTTTTCAATAACATGAGGGTTCTATAACTACAAATGTCAATAACATGATGGATATATGACCGCAGTTGTCAATAACACAATGGGTTAGTCATGTTGGTCTTGTGATAGAAGATACCAATAACATGAAGGTTATCAACTGAATTGTAGAGGAATTGCATAACATAATAGTTATGCAGGTTATCATACCATGTTATTGAATATTTCTATCTTGTCAAGGTGTTACCGCATGACATGATTATTGAGCCTTGGTTGTGTTGTCACTCAAATTGCACCCGTAGTGCACAAGCTGAAAGTTCAAGCAACTTGGTGACACATGGGATAATTCTCAGGCTTGTGGGTTGCCTATAGTGAGAATTAACCTCTAGATGAAGGGTTGGTTCCCTGTGAATAACTCTAAATCTTTATAGAGAAAAGAGATAGGAAAAATCAAAATGAAACTAGAAAGAAATTGCAAATGCTAAACGAAGGTGAAGCATCAATAAGATATCTCAAAATGACAAAGATACAATCCTAAAAACACCAATCTACACAAATAGACTTCTGGTTCATAACACATAAATATTTCATGCAAAGGATTTAAACTTCAAGAAATAGAAAGGAAAGAAAACTTTCACAATTACCAAATGAGCCAATTTATCATAATGCACAACCTGTGACTTACAAATGAGATAGAAAATTCAAAGGTTATCTAGACAATAACACAATAAGCTAACTCTCAATCAAGGATAAGAAAATGAACTATAAAGACATAAGGCATAAGCTAGTAATCTTTTATTCATAATTCTGTCATAAAACTGCATATGAGATACAAGAATGTATTCTCTACTAAAACCAGCAAGAGAATCATCAAGAACTAGGGAAGAAAGATAAAATAATTTCACTATACAAAAACCTTCCAAAAGGTAGAGGAAAGATAACTCCAGAATGACTAAAGATGAACTCCCACTAAAACTATCTCCTCTGAAAACTAATCCTCTCATAGAAATAAAAAGCCACCAAAAAGGCTTCAAAACATACAAAAAGAACTCATGCAAACTTGCTCTCAAGCTGGGTAATTCATTTAATATTCTTAGTCAACTAAAGGTTGACCCATACTACATTCAAAATCAATCCTTATCACCTCAAGATCATGAGAAAGACTCATGCAGACTTTCTCTAAGATGAGTAACCCGACCTCAAACTACCTGATGGCTTTTCTTGTCATTTTGCATAGATCCCTGGATGCTACTTTGCCTGCCACCACTTTTGGCTTTGACTACAACTAGCATTGCTTTCTTCATCAGGTCGGTCACGTGCCACATCCTAGTTGGTTCTGGGGTTCCTTCCCTTCCATCTTAGCACAACCTGGACTCACTGCTAGAATGAAGCTCTTTTGTCCGATCAACCTTAATCTGCATTATTTATTTCTTCCTTCAAATTTCTTCCTTAGTGGGTCCCACTACTTGGTTGCCAAGTCGCGGTGAATAAACACCACTCATATTCATCATGCGGTATAGCGACCACCACTAGATCTTTAGGAACCTGCTTGCTTTTTACCTCTACTTGTTTTCTCTCTATCATCATGTTTCTCTCTTCATCCTAGGCCAACGGGAAATGAGTGATGATAATGTACTTTAGACCATTGAACCACTTTAAAGCGTTGAACCACTTTGAACTGGTGAACCACTTTGAACCGATGAACTTCTTTGAACTGATGAACTTTGAACCAATGAAAGTTCAAGTTCAAAGTGAACTTAGAAAATATATACATCCGCTCGTCTATAACCTTTTGCCACATGTCAGCCTCTGATTTTCTTGAGCGTCCACTTGGACCTGCCACTGGACTTGGTCTACATTGATTCCTCATCCTTTCTCTATCCCATGGTGCATCCTTATTCATTCTAAGTCCACTTGGATGACCACATTATCAGTTGCCAAGTCACATGAGATAACCAACAAGCATTTTTATCTTGCGGTATAGCGACGGCTGATGATCTACCCTCAAACTTCTTGATCTTTAACACTGGTTGATCTTCTCTCTTGTGCCGTGTGTCAATGTGTGTCACCCTCTGATTGGCTCATGAGATCCTCTTGGGAACCACTTGTCTTTTGAGCCGCCACCTATCCTTCTCTATTGGATATTATTCTTTCAGCCAAAATATTCCTTTGGCGAGCCACTTACCAGTTTCATTGATATTGTTATGTCGATGAAACTGAGCCTTCGATGAAACCTTTTCGAGACTCATCGCGGCCAAGGTCTACTCGATATCATCCATCCATGCCATGTCACTAGCCACTAGACCAGCACCTATCTTCCATGTATCCTTTGTCTTATACCCTCTACTCCGCCACAACATCAGTCGCCAAGTCGCGGCGATAATCCAGTGTGCATCTTTTCATTGCGACATAGCGATAGCCATTAGATCTCTGTGATCACCATTGATCTTTCCTAAACTTTCTCACTCTTTAGTCTCTTCCTACCAGCCAGTCACAAAATTAGGACGCCTTGAGATGCATGCGCACAGGGTCCACCAAGCCATGAGCTTCTTCTTACCAAAAGCTTTCAAGCTTTTGACGCTTGGTATGTGTGTGGCTTTACATTTAAATGCTGAAGAATTCCTTCCCACTACCAATGTGGGATAAGTGCTTTTCATGACCCTTGTTGTCATATGTGACCTGCATGTGAGCATTTGTCATGAAAATATCTGAGCTTGATTCTTGAAAACCTCTAAGTCCTTCTTTGTCGCTACTTGATCAGGCGACAGGGAGATTTTGGCATTCTTAAATCAGCATGTTGAGCGCAACCTCTTCAGGAGCCCATTTTAACCCACATGTTGTCTTACTTTCCTATATCTGCACATGAAGTGAACAAGTTAGAAAAAACAGTGTATTTCTGATTTCTCATTCATGATTTGACCTTCTCAAAATAAATGCAAGGCTTCATTAGGGAAACAAATTTGGCATGTGCAAAATTTGGTAACATTTTTGGCAACTTCTACGGAGTGTTTGCCTGCTAAATACTATAGACTAGTCATGACTTATCCATTGGACTTATGGAGTCATATCTGCCCTTCCAACTCTGAATACTTCTTGAATTTTGTAAACCCTCTTCTATAGCTCAACATTTCATAGCAAAAACAATAGCAAAATAAACTAAAAACAAACCTTCATAACTCTGTTTAAGACAGAGTTAGAGAACATGTGAATCATGTGCACTTATAGAAAACTCAACTGAAACTGAAAAACTACTCTATCCTACCCTAACCAAGTGTGAAACCTGGTTATACAAAACCATTCACTAGTTCTGAGAAATAACATCATTTTCTTTCCAACTTAGGAAGTTTCAAAATCTTATGAACAACTAAGAAGAAATATAGTACAAAGAGGTGCCTCACATAATGTTGTAAGAGTATTGTAAGTATGAAAATAACATGGCCTACCTCTTTTGTTTGCTCATATATACTCCTATCTGTAGGTAAGATGATAACCTTTTATTGAAGCTTCATTTTTAGGCATAAGCTCATCTTGTATTGTCTTTTTGGCCTCAAATATAGAAAGATATCTTATAGGAAAGCCCCTTGTGTGAACAAAGCTTGGGCTCTCCTTGTTGGTTTCTACTCTGTCAAATGTCTCTAGAACCATAGTTGTTTCCTCCACCTGAGTATGCTGATCAAAAAAATTTCTTTCCAAAGGTATCAATTTATCAGTAAGATTAGAACAAAAATATTCAATGATGGTTGAGAAAATACTCATCTCTTGGTTAATTTCACTATGTTGAGTATTGTTTACTACACTTTACTGATTGCTTTCAAGGATTTTACCATGGAAATCCATGTATTGCTGATTTTCTAGCTCTACCTAAACCAAATTTGCATCTAGATCGACCTCCTAAACCTGCTCAACAACATTGTCCTCTGTTTCATGCTCATGAATCAACACTTTGTGACTGTCATGTGCATGCTCTTTCTGATCACAACCTTGTCATTCCAACCGAATGTCTTCAGAAAAGACCCCTTATTATCTAAATCTGAAACAAAAACCTCTAGATCATCCCAAAATGAGTCCTCTTCATCGTAATTTTCATTTTTCTCCAAGAGGGGACTGTCTACTACCTTGTTGTGACTCTCTTGTGTGATCAAAACAATAATGTTTTGAACCTCTTCTTGATGTGGTGAAGTTGGTATGACTGCAATCTGAAGTTCATTTTCCTCATCTTCCACAAAACGTGGTAGCTCATCAAACAAATCAATTAGAACTTGACAATTATCAACTTTTCCTAGATTTTGAGCCTGCAGTTCTTCATTTATAACTTCTTCTTTTTGTTGTAACAAATCTAACCTATCATCTTGAATATCATAAGCATGCATCTTAATAGGTGAGAGATCTGATTTATTTTCACTAAGTACCTCTTTTTCTTGATCTTCAACATGAATATCTTTAGGAACCAAGATATCAATGGGTTCTTCAAGAATGAATTGTTGAGGCTCTTTAACTAAAAGAGGTTGTCTAAAATTTGGGAACACAAATATGTGAGGCTCTTCTTTAATAGGTTGATTCATGATAGGATCTTCTTGAATGATCTTTTTATAGGGATGCACTTGTTCAATAATAGGTTCTTGAAATGATTAAGGACTCCTAAAACTTGGAATTTTGAATTTGGGAGATTTAGGAGACTCATCTTGTTTAAAGCTTGGTATTTTAATCTCAAAAGATTTTTCCTTCTCCTTCGTAGTGATCTGTTTCTTAAGATTTTCCTCAAACTGTCTAATCTGCATTTCATGTTGCTGATCCTGGTCTTGGTAAGCCAACACTACCAACTCTTTCTTTTCACCTTTCTTTTTTGGTGGATAAACAGTTTGTCGTAACTGGTATTCCTCCATAGCTAAATGACACAATGGGTTAGTCATGTTGGTCTTGTGATAGAAGATACCAATAACATGAAGGTTATCAACTGAATTGAAGAGGAATTGCATAACATAATAGTTATGCAGGTTATCATACCATGTTATTGAATATTTCTATCTTGTCAAGGTGTTACCGCATGACATGATTATTGAGCCTTGGTTGTGTTGTCACTCAAATTGCACCCGTAGTGCACAAGCTGAAATCTCAAGCAACTTGGTGACACATAGGATAATTCTCAGGCATGTGGGTTGCTTATAGTGAGAATTAACCTCCAGATGAAGGGTTGGTTCCCTATGAATAACTCTATATCTTTACTGAGAAAAGGGATAGGAAAACTTAAAATGAAACTAGAAATAAATTGCAAATTCTAAACGAAGGTGAAGCATCAATAAGATATCTCAAAATGACAGAGATACAATCCCAAAAACACCAATCTGCACAAATAGACTTTTGGTTCATAACACATAAATATTTCATGCAAAGGATTTAAACTTCAAGAAATTGAAAGGAAAGAAAACTTTCACAATCAACCAAATGAGCCAATTTATCACTATGCACAACCTACGACTTACAAATGAGACAAAAAATTTAAAGGTTATCTAGACAATAACACAATAAACTAACTCTCAATCAAGGATAAGAAAATGAATTGTAAAGACATAAGGCATAAGCTAGTAATCTTTTATTCAGAATTTTGTCATAAAATTGCATATGAGCTACAAGAATGTATTCTTTGCTAAAACCAGCAAGAGAATCATCAAGAACTAGTGAAGAAAGAGAAAACTTTTTCACTTTATACAAAAACCTTCCAAGAGGTAGGAGAAAGATAACTCTAGAATGAATAAAGATGAATTCCCACTAAAAATGTCTTCTCTGAAAACTGATCCTCTTGTAGAAATAAAAAGCCACCAAAAAAGCTTCAAAACATGCAAAAAGAACTCATACAAACTTTCTCTCAAGCTCGGTAATTCATTTCAAATTCTTAGTCAACTAAAGGTTGACCCATACGGCACTCAAAATCAATCCTTATCACCTCAAGATCACGAGAAAGACTCATGCATACTTTCTTTGAGCTAAGTAACCAGACCTCAAACTACCTAATGGCTTTTCTTCTCATTTCGCATGGATCCTTGGATGCTACTTTGCCTACCACCACTTTCGGCTTCTGACTGTAACTAGCATTACTTTATTCATCGAGTCGACCACGTGTCACATCCTAGTTTGTTCTGGGGTTTCTACCCTACCATCTTAGCACAACTTGGACTCACTACTAGAATGAAGCTCTTCCGTCTGATCAACCTTAATCTGTGTTCTTTATTTCTTCCTCTGAATTCCTTCCTTAGCAAGCCCCACTACTTAGTCGCCAAGTCGCGGAAAATAAACACTGTGCATCTTCATCATGCAGTATAGCGACCACTGCTAGATCTTTAAGAACCTGCTTATTTTTTACCTCTGCTTGTTTTCTCTCTATTATCCTGTTGCTCTCTTCATCCTGGGCCCACGAGAAATGAGTGATGATAATGAACTTTGGACCATTAAACCACTTTAAAGCGTTGAACCAGTATGAACCGGTGAACCACTTTGAAGCGATGAACTTCTTTGAACCGATGAACTTTGAACCAGTGAAAGTTTAAGTTCAAAGTGAAATTAGAAAATATATACATCCGCTCGTCTATAACCTTTTTCCACGTATCAGCCTTTGATTTGCTTGTGGGTCCAATTTTTCTCGCCACTTGGACCTGCCACTGGACTTGGTCTGCCTTAATTCCTCATCCACTCTCTATCCCATGGCACATCCTTATTCGTTATGTGTCCACCTGGATGGCCACATCATCAGTCGCATGAGATAACCAATGAGCATTTTTATATTGCGGTATAGCAACGGTCATTGATCTACCCTCAAACTACTTGATCTTTAACCCCGGGTGATCTTCTCTCTTGTCTCACACGTCAATGTGTGTCACCCTCTAATTGGATCATAACATCTACCTGGGAACGACTTCTCTATCAAGCCGCCATCTGTCCTCTGTCAGATCTCATTCTTTTGGGCAAAGTATTCCTTCGGCAAGCCGCTTACTAGTTTCATTGAACCTATAGTTTCATCGATATCATTATGTCAATGAAATTGAGCCTTCAGTGAAACCTTTTGGGGACTCATCATGGCCAAAGTTTGCTCGATGTCATCCATCCCTTGCATGTCACTAGCCAATGGACCGCCACCTGTCTACCATGTATCTTTGGTCTTATACCCTTTGTTCTGCCACGTCATCAGTCGCCAAGTCATAGTGATAATCCGGTGTGCATCTTTTCATTGCGACATAGCAACAGCCATTAGATCTTTGTGATCACCATTTATCTTTCTTGAACTTGCTCGCTCTTTAGTCTCTTCCTGCCAGCCAGTCACAAAATTAGGATGCCTTGGGATGCATGTGCACGGGGTCCATCAGGCCATGAGCTTCTTCTTGCCAAAATATTTCAAGATTTTGACGCTTGGTATGTGTCCAACTTTACAATTAAATGCTAAAGAATTCCTTCCCACCACCAATGTGGGATAAGTGCTTTTCATGACCCCTGTTGTCATATGTGACCTGCACGTGAGCATTTGTCATGAAAATCTCTGAGCTTGATGCTTGAAAACCTTTGAGTCCTTCTTTGTCACTACTTGATCAGGTAGTAGGGAGATTTGGCATTCTTAAATCAACATCCTGAGCTCAACCTCTTTGGGAGCCCATTTTAACCCACATGTTGTCTTACTTACCTATATTTGCACATGAAGCAAACAAGTTAGAAAAAATAGTGCATTTCTAATTTCTTGTTCATGATTTGACCTTCTCAAAACGAATGCAAGACTTCATTAGGGAAAAAAATTTGGCATGTGCAAAATGTAGTAACAGGTTTGTTATGTAGGATAAGAGTTTCAAAGAGGATAAAGACTTCACACTATCATGCACCGTGTATGACAGACTGAAAAAGACAATGCAGGATAACGCTTAAGAAAAATAAATAGTGTTACACATTATCCCACATCATGTAAGTCAGAGTGTTAGAGGTCACATGGGGTAACTTAGGTATGTTGAATGAGGTGGGCCCTATTATCCCATACTGCTTGTTGACCAAAGCAAAATGGTCATGCAGGGTAAATGAGAACAAAGAAAACAATGGAGCCCCTTATCTTGCACGGTTTAAAAAGCTACACAAGGAGCCATGTGGGCTAACAAATTTGAAGGGAGAAGCTTATCCCACATGAGTTAGAAGGTTGATAAAGGTGTCATGTAGGCTAACAAGAATGAAGGCATGCCATGAAGAGAAAGAAAGTTCTTATCCCGAGTGAGTTAAATGGTTACACTAAGTGTGATCCATGCTAATAAAAGTGAAGGATTCATTGATGCTTACCTTGCATGGGTAATTTAGACACGCAAATGGTGATGTGGGATAAACTCGATAGGCACAGTGGTTCACATGGGCATTGACCAAGTGTGACTTAACAATGTGGCATGTACAGAATGAATCAGAGGTAGGTTGACTAAGTTGACCATATGATTTTGAAGGCATATTTTGATGTCATGCATGTAGCCCGATAGATAAACTGCTCATGCAGATAATTGACTGAAACTGACTGATAGATTTGGATGACACATCTGCATACTGATAGGAAAGATAGGCCATGTGGTTATTGAACAACTTTGACCAGATGATCTAGATGACAAATGAGAATATTTTGACGACACAGTACATGCTGATAATCATAGAGTTTTGTGTGGCAGCTGACTGACATTGACCAAGTGATGTGGATGCAAAAAATGAAGACAAGTGGCTCCCAAGTGGTTAAGAATGAAATCCAATATGCAGAAGTTGGTGAATATAGAATTGATGCACATAAATGAGGTGGTTGTCGATCCAATTAGAGCAGGTTCACAAAGGATGAAGATTGCATTAATGGCAACCACATTGTAGGTTGTTTGGGTGGCTTGAGGTGATCTATAGAGAGATGATCAAATCTCACCAGACATATGAAGATTACTAAAGATAGAAATCAATTGACTAAGAAGAATGAAGCAAAAACTAATATGATTATGTTGTAGAGGTAGTTGTTGAGCCTATTTTGAGGCTCGAGGAAATCTGCTAGGATGAAGTTTGCTAAGTATAGCAATCCTATATTGATAGCATGATCTAAATACAAATGTTTTCAAAAGGGAATGAATTAATTATGGGTGGTTATCTATCTGAGTGATAGGTACATAGAATTTGATTGATATGCAGACATAATCTCTTAAAAGCTAAGGAGATCAATGTGTGAATCTATTTTTGGAGGGAAATCCTGCAAGTATAGAGATGACCGAGATTAGTGTACAGGTGATGAGATTTGACAATTGCAGATGAGATTGTTGAGTTGGTAGATGGAAGCTAGGGGATGTCGATCAAAAGAGTGTAATGCATTTAGGAAGGTTTTTGTTGCTGAAGGTAAGAGTAGAAGCCTTGAAAAATAGAGATTACACAAAAAAAAGAGAAGAGGGTTACAGAGAAGCAGCTCACGCAGGTGTCAATAACACGATGCTAGTGCAGACCTAGCACAGTAAGAAGAGATTGCATGTAGGATGTTTGGATGTGTGGGGGAGACAAATAGTATCTGAGAGTCAAAGTAGAGAGTAGACAATGAAGAGCTTGAAGAATAGAGGAGGAGAGCAATAGAGACTAGTGACCAGAAGTGTGAAGAACTGAGGCAGATAACACAGTAGGTTATATACACTGTGAGAGGCGGAGAAAGAGCATTGAGCCAAGCAGAAAGAAGAGAGCTAGTTGTAGAGAAGAGAAGAGGACAAAAGGTGGAAAATAGAGAGCTAAGAGTTGAGATTGAGGCCTAAATATCAGAGAGAAGAAGTGATTCAAATCAATCTCAAGAGTAGAACATTTGTAAGGTGTTACAAAACTCATTTGTAACAAGGTGCTTTATTTGTTTTTAATGTGTTCATTGTAAATCTTTGAGTTGGTGCTTAGAAAAGGGGTAGGTGCTCCTTTGATTTGGTGCTTGTAAAGCTAGGAGTTGGTGATCCTTTGGGTTGGTGCCCATAAACTTCATGGGTTGTAATCAAATTTATACTTGTGCGGCTGGATTGAAGCATTAGACTCTAGCAACATTTCTTGCTAAGGTTTTTCCCACATTGGGTTGTCCTCATACATCTGGTGTTATGAGTATGATTTGTGTGTGTATGAAATGTGTTTTATATCTCTACCTATAAGTTTCTTAATGTTTGTTGTTTTATCTTTGAGTGTTTAGAATGGTTGCATAACTTCTGTGATTAAAGTTTTTAATCATTCAGATAGTTCAATTTTTTGGTTACCACTGATTCACCCCTCTCTTAGTGGTCCATTGTGTTCCTCCAAAGATACACAATAAGGAAAGGATCTCTAAGTCAATTGTGGAAAACTAAAAAAATGACATCACATTTTTTACAACCACAGATAAATGCATCATGGAGGCGGTTATACCAAGAACCAATTGGATTCTCACCTTAGGTTATGAAGTTTCTAAGGATATATTGGATAGTGTGGTAAAAGTTCTATTAGAAAGTATAGTTGATGAAACTCAGAAAATATTTGGGATTGCATAAGAAAAGTCCATGGAAGTTCACATGGAATAGACCAAGAAGGAAAGAAGGAAAAATGTAAAATTTATTGATGAATCTTTGAAGGAAGTTGGTGTTACAACAAAAGAGGTTGGGAAGATCAAGAGATCTAGAAGGATCGTTGCTTCATCTAGAACCCCTATCAAAGAGAAGGTATCACAAGAAGAAATAAAGGAGAATCTAGCAAAAAGAAAGAAGGAGATTCCCTCATACACTCCAAAAAAGAGAGGAAAACCAAAAGAGTTTAAGAGGAAGATTATTGGTGTAGAATCAGAGGAAGATTCAGAGGAATTAGAACTAGAAAAGTACAAAATTCCTGTCAGAAAGAGTAAAGGCAAGAAAGTAATCAAAGAACCTCTAGATGTGGACATAGTGATCAACTCTACAGCACTAGAAGGAAATTTAAAAGACGTAGGTAATTTATATATTGATGTTGACGATGAAGATAAGGAAACAGTAATAAAAGCTTTTGTACAATATTATATTAGATTAGATGCAGTTTTAGAGGATTTTAAAAAGGATATTCCACAAGATCTTTGGATAACTTTGGATGAGCTTAGGCAGAATGCCATAAAAGAAGATTAATGAATTAAGAGGTATGCTTTGGAGACTATTTGTAATACACTTTCTAAGGAAAACAAAGCTTCCCTCAAACAAGTTTGCAAAAGTGAGCTCCAGACCAAGAAGAGATTAGATGTCCTTATGGAAGATATGCAAGTTGTAGAAAAACTAAAATTAGAAACTATAGAAATGCTCAAGGCTATGGCAAGCAAACTTGGAATGTTGTCAATTGATGATACTAGTCCATGTATAGATACACTTGAGATTTTTTCTATTAACGCCATCTTAGACAATGTTGCTACAAATAATGTTTCTTTAGATAATGTTTTTATGAATGACCGTCCTTAGGTAGATGCACTTAAATTTCTTGATGTCCCTCGGGACAACTCTAAAGAGGTGAAGGATCAAATGGAATAAAATAAAGCAGAGGAGAAGATATCATCTAAGAAATATGTCACAGTGGATGACACTAAGAAAAAAGAGGATGCGGGTACCAACTCTAGTACCTTTGATGATTCATTGAAGAGTTTACTTGATGCACATTTAAGTTTCCAACCAACTACTTCCTCTCGGTTGATTGTTGAATTCACCAAAGTTGATCCAATTCAAAAGTTTTAGATTAGAGAAGTCATTTAGGCTTCAGCTAAGAAATATCTCTTCAAAGATACACATGAAAAGAATAAGTTGATTGAAGAGGCAATAACTGCACTATAGAGTTCCATTCTAGATAACTCAATTAATCCATTTGCCTCCAGTCTAGATAAATACAAAACTTTATTAAATTCATTGAAAAATTATTCAACCTCCTTGGAAGAAAAATTTGCAAAAGAGAAGGAAGCTAAAAAATAGCAGCTCCTACAGGATTTGAAAGGGAAGTGTGAAAATGCATAGAAACATCTCTCTTAACTTATAGCTTGAGGACAAGCATACCTTACTGGTGGCAATGCATTGTATCTATATAGTCTACAATGGCCAGAGACCACCAAGAGTATCAGGCAAGAGATTGATTCCATTGATTCAAAAATCAAATAGGCTTATCAAATTTTTCAACTCTCTCAGGATCTCACTAGCTCCAAAAGATCTGTAATTGAGGAACTACACAAAAATTAATTTGAGCTTTAGTATTAAAGGGATAATAATATCCTCCCTTTAGGGAAATTAAGAGATATGTGTAGTGATTGTATTTCTTTGATGAATCGTGCCCTATCTAAGGCATGATAGTTTACTTTCTCAAAACCAAGCTTAGTAGAAGTAGAGAACATACTTGTATCCTTCCAAGTGCAAATAGAGATTCTAACGAATGTCATTCAACATTGTGACAACAATATAGGTGGTTGGACTGCGCATATTCAAATATTCAAATAGTCCTCCGGTTAGTTCAAAGTTTTTATTAGGGGGGGTTAGCATATAGCATTTTTGTCTATACCCTTTGCCATTGATGTCAAAGGGGGAGTGAATAGTAGATAAATTTGTATAAAAGGACAATTTTATATATATGAACAATTTTTTGTATATGTTATGCTAGTTGTTAGTTATCATGTTGTCATCAATGACAAAGGAGGAGATTGTTAGAATGTTTTCATTGATGTCATTGATGTGTTTGTGATCTGACAACATGAGTCTGGTATACTCTTTTATAAGCCCCACAAGTTCCGGTATACATTTGTCTCTGACATATACATTTTGGGTCCGCATTGCTCCGTGCAACTACATACCTCCATATTTTCACGAAAACATGTTTTATATTTGATCTAACATCTATTTCAAAGATTTTAGATGATAACATTCTTTTGTAGCACAATTATTGGTTTGCTAATAGTATACTTTTCTTATCGACATAGTGCAGTGTGAAGGTTTTGATCCAGTCTTCTCCGGAATCATTGGTTGTATGTTGGTTTTAGTGATTCCACTTATTCCTTAGATCACAAAGAAGTTCTTTTCTATGTTGGCTGACTTCTATGTTATGGTAAGAACAAATTGAACAATAGCATGTAAAGGTTTTTGGGCTAACCCTTTCTTTGGTTGAGTTGACTTGAAGAAGACTTAGATTGGTATATATACAGCTGCTTAGCCAAAGATAGATATTATGATCTTTGATCATATTATGCAATCTATAGTAAATGTGGAAGCAATTACATATAGTGAATATGAAAGTGATTATGTATAGTGGTTATGTATAGTGAATGTGAAAGTGATTATGTACTTCAGTGGAACCATATCTTGTACATATGATAGATGAAATTTTAACACTTCAAATTTTGCAATATTATCTATAATCCATCCTCTAGCAGGGAGTCGTTATATTTTGCGTAGTGAACCCTCCGACAGTGAGCCACCTTGTATTGTATAACTGGTTACATAATATTGAGAGTTGATCCTATCTGTGGTTTTTCTCATCTTGGGTTTTCCATGTATAAATTATGGTGTTATGTGGTGTACTGTATTTTTGCTTATTGTTCATTTCAATTATGCAAATTAAGTTATGTTATGTGGATGTTTATTCAAAAATTTTAATAAGATTCAAGAGAATACTGATTCACCCCTCCCCTCTCAGTATTCTAGATGTTCAACAAGTGAACATTGTGAGAGGCAAGAGAACAAAAGAGATTGTGTCTAGAATCTAGAGAATTGCTTGAAGAACCAAGATAGATTGTAAGGAGGAACTAGAGAGATTGCATGGAGAGAAAAGACAGATTTAAAACAAGAGAATAGGAGGGAAAAGAGGGCTATTGAGTTATTCAAGAAGATTTTGAGCCGTTTCCACCAACCAAGATAGGTGACAAGTATCGAAATGAACATAAATGATATTTGAGTGGTAAGATGTTGTGGGAGAAATGCGCAGTGTGCAGAAGTTCGCGTGGTACACTAGTTTGCAGACGAATCATGCTAAAAAATGATGAGTGGCAAGAGAAATCCATGGCTAAAGCAAAACTGAAGTTGAAAGATAGCTACTAAAAAGGTACCTAGAGAATATTAAGAGGGAAAAGGCTGATGGAAGGGCTGAAATGATCCTACTCAAATGCTAGGGGAATGGACACTAAAGTGGCTACAAAGGTTTAGGTGGAATTCCAAAGGGATATGCAATTTTTGATTCTACACTCACCTGCAAACTTTATAGATCCACCATAATACTTATAAAAATCAATGAACATTCCTTTATCACCTATAGTTTGATTTGAATATCCAGAATCAATTATCCATGCTTTAGGCAATACTTTTGTATGTAGTGCAATTTTCACACTCATTGGTTTTTCACTATTCTTCATTTGTTTCAAATTATTGGACCTTTCATTATTCTTCCCCTCTATATCTAAAAATAAAGATTCTTCATTTGAGTCATCATTTTAGATCAAGAAATTGAAATTCATCAAAACAATAACAATTAGGACAACCACAAAACCTAAAGCTGCTATGAAAGCAATCCCAATCCAATCAATGAAGACATAAAGATGAGATATTCAGATCAAATGAAATCAGAGCAAACCAATGCAGATATCTCCTTCATGTGGCTACATTGTTCTTCTTTCACCTTCAAATTTGATGTGGATCTCACCTACAAGTGCAAAATGCAAGTGGAAAGCAAGTTTTTGAGAGATGAAATTCGTAGTATAAGGTTACTCGAAAATGCGGTTGATTCCCTTTTCATTGAAGAAAATCATCCAATTCATAGACAAATTGGAGAGAGGACAAGATTAGCATGAAGAGATTTGAAAGGAAATTCAAATCAAGAATGGAAAAATTATGACAAATGTATGACAATTTCTATGCAAGGTGTATGACAAATTATGCACAAATTATGGCAAGTTGCTATGCAAGATGTATGACAAATTATGCACAAATTATGGCAAGATTGAAATGCCATTCCCATGACAAAAGGGAAGAGAGAAAATAGCAACAAATGGAAGCATAAACATAGGAGAAAATGAGGGAATGAAATTAGGGGAAATATTAGAAAAATTAAAGAAAATAGGAGAAATAGAAATTAGGAATTAGGAGAAATTAGCAAATTAGAAAATTGAGGAAAAAGATGAAATAGAAATTAGGTGAATTAATTAATAGGTTTTCATCCATTAATTAATTCATGAAAGAGACCTAGGACTAAATAAATAGATTTATTTAACCCACAAAGAAGAAGAAAAGGATTAAATGAACAAATCATAAAACCCTAGAAATAAGAGGACAAGGAATTAGGTCAAGACAACAAGAAATTAATGTAGGTTTGATCATGATTCTAATTGACAAAGGACCAATGTTGATAAATGATTGAGATTGGTTGACAAAAATCAATGACAAATTGACCAAGATTGACAAGGAGATAAAATTGATAGGCACTAATTGAAGAGGAACAATGACTAATCGATCCAAATTGACATGATTGAAAAGGACAAGGATCGATGATGAATCGATCCCAAAATGACAAGATTGACAAATTGATAATCACAAATGATTACTAACAAGCTAAAGATGATTGAAAGATTGACAAGAGGACAAAACCCTAATTCTATCATTGATTAGGATTGACGATGTCCAAAATGATGATAAATGAGCTCACACCATGATGCGACAGGATAAGATTGACCAAAATCATGACTAAAGATTGCTATCGACAAGACCTAATTCAAAAGTGAGAAAAATGAGGAATGCAGAAGAAGGACTCGATGCTCGCAAATGATAAAGACCAAGTGCGCAACATAGAAGAAATGTTAATGCAATGCAAGAACCCTAAAATAAGGCAATGCGCAAATGTTAAAGTATGACTCCACAAGCGTTGACCATTTTTAGACGTCTACATTTTGCCCCTCTTTGAGACAATGCGATTCTAAGTGTTGTTTCAAAGAAAAATAATGAAAATGCCCTAGACAATAACAATGACATATGCATGCCCCCTCAAGGAATTGGCTGGAAAAATCTAGAAAAGAGGCCAAGTGATCGATAAGAATGATAGAAGATGATAGGTTCGAACGGATCAAAAATCGAAGGTTGGATGCACAAAGGACAAGTAGTGGAAGGCACAAAAGACCGTGACCAGACTAACAGAAGAAATGTTAGTAAGAAGAAATTAGACAGAGGACAGTTAGAGATGAAGGAAAACTTTCTTTCACAAATGCACATAAGTAGGTGAGAACCTTTATTTATTGTAGCAAAGCGGATGCAGAGCATCATGGCATTGAAGGCCAGAGCTGGAATGCAACCCCTTTTGCAAACGACAGACACATCGCACACAAGGAATGAGTGAAGCATCCTAGGGTGCATACATCAAGGGTCGAGGTCTGTGCAGCATTCACAAAGCGAACATACTTATCATAGACACCCAATGATATAGTTGCCCCAGTTTGTGACAAACATTCCACAAACAACAAACACAAAAAAAAAAAAAGGAAAGTGACCATGAACCATCCCGGTCACTCTAAATCACTCAGTGACATCATCGAGCAACATAGGAACATGATTGAAGCCAAAGATAAATTAGTAAAAAGATAAGATGCACAAATTCAACCAAGTCAAACAAACAGTCTGATCATCATTGTCAAAAGTGGAAAACAAATATGATCATGTTGTCTGGTTTCAGGGAATGTGGTACCCCGTCGAAGAAAGGACACAATCTGGTTTCGAGTGTAGCACACCCTGCATAAGACCCATGATAATGTTGACAAGGACCAATGGTAATGTTGATGATATTTTGATTGATGTGAGAACTATGATTAGGTTGAATGCTTGCTTGGTCGAACAGTTTATCTATTAATGCGTGATTTCATTAAAGCACAATGTTTGATTGATTGGCGTTGGATGTATGCTCAGCGATCTATCTATGCATAAAGGGGACCATTTATTGACAAAATGCAAAATGCCAAAGAAAATGTTTTTTGGATTTTGATGTTTTTCACTTTGTAGGAATTTCGAGTTTTTTACAATTTTTTTTTTGTTCATTTTTCAGGACTTTATTTGACTTTTTAGGGATTTTTTTCAGGACATTATTTGATTTTAGGGATTTTTTCAGGACATTATATGATAAGAAATCTCCAGTCCGCATGCAACAATAACTCTAGTAATTGATCATGACAAGGGGCGTGCACCCAATGAAAATTTGAAAGACATATACAATGACCAGACCCAAAACATATGCACAAGGACTAGAAACCTGAGTATGCAAGACAATGATGTTGACCAATCACAGGCCTAGAACAGAACATTGGGTCAGGGCAAGGATAATCATGATAAACCTGTGGGGGGGAAAGTACAGCTAGGAGTCATGATAGATAACGGAGCAATAGTCTTTTACACATGGCACCTGTTTGCTAGGTTTTCACCATGGTACTTGCCCAAAGTGCCTGTTTGCCAGGTTTTCACTAGAGGGCGAATTATTTTTCTTTACTTACCTTTTGTTTTTAATTTTTCACTTTTTTGATTATTTTTTTTTTTGTATTTTTGAGCTTTCGATTTTTTTTTTGTATTTCTCAGGATCATATTGAAGAACTACTGATAGAAAAACTATGCCCAGTACTTTCGAAGGTGCATGCTATTTATAGGATCTGATAGAGGTTCACCGTCTGGGGTTGCAAGCTGACATGCCCCCGAACCATAGGCTGCAGTAACTATGAAAGGCCCAACCCAATTAGGCTCAAATTTTCCTTTGATGATGTCAGTAGATTGTGTATTCTTCGGGTTTGCCTTTAGGACCAAATCTCCCACTTTGAAGTGTCGCCCTTTGACCTTCTTATTATAAGAGCGATGGAGACGGTTGTGATATGCTTGCAAATGTGTCAGGGTTGTCTGATGTTTCTCATCTAACATCTCAAGCTAATGCAGCCTAGAGACTCTATGCATCTCATCATCAATCAAATGTTGCAGGGAAACACGCAAAGAGGGAATTTCCACTTCCAAGGGTAAAATGGCTTCCACACCACACACCAAGGAATAAGGTGTTGCGCCAGTAGGTGTGCGGATGGAAGTGCGATAAGCCCATAGTGCTGGATTCAACTATACATGGCAATCTCGACCAGTGTCATTGACAACCTTTTTCAAGATCTTAATGATGGTTTTATTTGATGCTTCAGCTTGACCATTACTTTATGGATAGTAAGGACTGGAGAAATGGTGTTGGATGTGAAATTGTTCACAGAGCTCCTTGACATCTTTATTTTTGAATGGACGGCCATTATCTATGACTATTGCAAGGGGAACCCCATATCTGCATATGATATAATTTAGTAGAAACTTTGAAATTTGAACACCAGAGATATAGGTCATAGGGATAGCCTCGATCCATTTTGTAAAGTATTTTGTGGCTGTGATGATGAATTTGTGTCTGTTTGCCGATGTCGAGTGAATCTTGCCAATAAGATCCAATCCCCATTGAGAAAAGGGCCACGGAAATATGACAGAGTGAAGTTCTTGGGATGGCGCATGAATGTAATTTCTGTGTATTTGACATTTGTAGCATTTCTTGACAAAATCATGAGCATCCTTTTCCATAGTGGGCCAATAATATCCAACACGAACCAACTTTTAAGCTAGACTCAAACCATTGAAATGGCCCCCACATATACCACATGAACCTCACGTAAAGCCGTTTGTAGATCAGGAAATTGAAAATCATCAAAACATTAGCAATTAGGACAACCACAAAACCTAAAGCTACTATGAAAGCAATCCCAATCCAATCAATGAAGACATAAAGACAAGATATTCAAATCAAATGAAATCGAAGCAAACCAATGCAGATATCTCCTTCATGTGGCTACATTGTTCTTCTTTCACCTTCAAATTTGATGTGGATCTCACCTACAAGTGCAAAATGCAAGTGGAAAGCAAGTTGTTGAGAGATGAAATTCATAGCATAAGGTTACTCGAAAATGTGATTGATTCCCTTTTCATTGAAGAAAATCATCCAATTTATAGACAAATTGGAGAGAGGACAAGATTAGCATGAATATATTTGAAAGGAAATTCAAATCAAGAATGGAAAAATTATGACAAATGTATGACAATTTCTATGCAAGGTGTATGACAAATTATGCACAAATTATGGCAAGTTGCTATGCAAGATGTATGACAAATTATGCACAAATTATGGCAAGATTGAAATGCCATTCCCATGACAAAAGGGAAGAGAGAAAATAGAAACAAATGGAAGCATAAACATAGGAGAAAATGAGGGAATGAAATTAGGGGAAATATTAGAAAAATTAAAGAAAATAGGAGAAATAGAAATTAGGAATTAGGAGAAATTAGCAAATTAGAAAATTGAGGAAAAAGATGAAATAGAAATTAGGTGAATTAATTAATAGGTTTTCATCCATTAATTAATTCATGAAAGAGACCTAGGACTAAATAAATAGATTTATTTAACCCACAAAGAAGAAGAAAAGGATTAAATGAACAAATCATAAAACCCTAGAAATAAGAGGACAAGGAATTAGGTCAAGACAACAAGAAATTAATGTAGGTTCGATCATGATTCTAATTGACAAAGGACTAATGTTGATAAATGATTGAGATTGGTTGACAAAAATCAATGACAAATTTACCAAGATTGATAAGGAGATCAAATTGATAGGCGCCAATTGACGAGGAACAATGACTAATCAATCCAAATTGACATGATTAAAAAGGACAAGGATCGATGATGAATCGATCGCAAAATGACAAGATTGACAAATTGATAATCGTAAATGATTACTAAAAAGCTAAAGATGATTGAAAGATTGACAAGAGGACAAAACCCTAATTCTATCTTTGATTAGGATTGATGATGACCAAAATGATGATAAATGAGCTCGCACCATGATGCGACAGGATAAGACCGACCAAAATCATGACTAAAGATTGCTATCGACAAGACCTAATTCGAAAGCGAGAAAAATGAGGAATGCAGAAGAAGGACTCGATGCTCGCAAATGATAAAGACCAAGTGCGCAACATAGAAGAAATGTTAATGTGACGCAAGAACCCTAAAATAAGGCAATACACAAATGTTAAAGTATGACTCCACAAGCGTTGACCATTTTTAGACGTCTACAATCATTATCCTCTTCCTTAGATAAATAGGTATCCATTGAACAAAAATTCTTTTCGGCTTGTCTCTATCATCTATTCTCTTATTACTATTATTCCATCTATCCTTTCCCTTATTATCATCATCAAGTCTCCTACCATAATCTTCCTTTTAAGTACACCTAGAAGAATAATGAGCAATTCTTCCACAATTTAAACACTTGACTTAAGTAACTTACCCTTGTATTTTTACCAAATTTTGCACATGCCAAATTTAGTGCCCTAATGAAGCCTTTCATTCATTCATTTTGAAAAGGTCAAATCATGAACGAGAAATCAGAAATGCACTATTTTTGTCTACTTGTTTTCTTCATGTGCAGATACAAGAAAATTAAGACAACATATGGGTTAAAATGTGGCTCCCACAAGGGTTGAGCTTAGCATGCAGTAGATCATAGAGATATTTATGCTCCATTGCAGATGAAATGGCATGGCTTATCAAAACTTTCAAACAAATACATTATTACCAGGCATGAAACCAACAAAACTCTTGCCAAATCCTCCCTGCTACATGATGAAATAGCGACAAAGATAAGGCTCAGAAGGTTTCAAGATAAAGGCGCAGGTGTAGAACACAGGCAATAACAGGGGATGTGTAAAAGCATTTATCCCACATTAGCAGTGCAGAGGGAGTTTATCATATTTAAATATAAGAATAGACGTAACTATAGTGTCAAAGCTTATGAGATTTTATCAAGTGGCCGATTAAGGAAGTGGTGCCCCCCCGTGTGCACACGCATCTCAAGGCATCCAAATTTTGTGATCGACTGGTGAGAAGAGGCTAAAGGTCGAGCAAGTCGACGCAGATCAGATGTAGATCGTGATGATCCAATGGTTGTTGTTGTGTCATGATGGTTAGATGCTCACCAGATATCATCGCGACTTGGCGACTGTGAGGTGGCAGTCTAGTGGCTGGTGACATGGCACGGATGGACGAAGATATGGAAGGTTTAGCAGTGATGACATGACAGAATAGGTGGAATGCCACCAAAGGTTTCACTGAAAGCATCGTTTCCATCGATATCAAGAAAACCTTGGCCATGATGAATCTCTAAAAGGTTTCATTGAAGACTCAGTTCCATTGACATAGGGTATATCGAAGAAATCAAAACTGGTCTCGCCGATAAGATAAAGGCATCGATGAAACTACAGGTTCGATGAGACTTGTAAATGGATCACTGATGGAGTAGTTTTCCCAAAAGAATGATATCCAATAGAACCAAAGGTGGCATGGCGATCCAAGTGGATCCGCAAGCGGTCTGTAGGCTGATGCATGGTAGGCCCGATAGACAGGTAGATCTCATGAGCGAACCAGGGGGTGCCACATGCTA
The DNA here is from genome assembly GCF_030272615.1 of Cryptomeria japonica. Classification (NCBI taxonomy): domain Eukaryota; kingdom Viridiplantae; phylum Streptophyta; class Pinopsida; order Cupressales; family Cupressaceae; genus Cryptomeria; species Cryptomeria japonica. The sequence goes on along the minus strand of NC_081413.1, from coordinate 440,952,391 downwards.
ACACGCAGTAGAAGGGAGCATATCAGTCAGGGTTAACAGTCATGCAGATCAAGGAAGATTGAATGATGATGTGAGAGATCTAATGGCAGTCGCTATACCACGATAGAAAGAAGCTCACCAGTTATCCCCACAACTTGGCAACTAAGCACGTGCAGAAAAGGTGAGCCACTCAGAGAGGTTAAGGTCGAGTAGATCAAGGAAGATCAATACTGATCACCAAGATCTGATGGTTGTCACTAAGGCGCAAGGAAAATTTGCATGCCCAATTATCCCCATGACTTAGTGACTAATGATGTGGGAGTTTAGATGGACCCCAGGTGGTGGCCACGGACAAGTCAGATTGTAACACGTGGCAAGGATCGGCAAACGAGTGACTCAAAAGTGGGCCCATTTTGAAAGAAAAAGTAGAGGTTTAAAGATTGAATAGGTTCCTAATGATCTGAGGCCTATTGTTATACCGCAATGAAAAGGTGCCTGAATGTTAATCCTGGCAACATATCGACAAGTCGTCAGCAGTCCCAATGGTTGAATGTTAATCTTTCATGTGTTGGAAGTTAATGCAGGTGGTTAAGTCAAATGGCCAGTAACTGGTAGTGTCCAGGTGAACTCAGCGTGAAACAAGAAGAGAAGTCATCAGGTAGTTTGAGGTCCGATTTGAGCTTGAGAGAAAGTCTACATGAGTTTTTCTCATGGTCTTGACATGATAAGGCTTGATTTTGAGCACCACATGGGTCAACCTTTAGTTGACTAAGAACTTGAAATGAATTACCCAGCTTGAGAGCAAGTTTGCATGAGTTCTTTTTGCATGTTTTGGAGCCTATTTTGGTGGCTTTTATTTCTATGTGAGGATTGGTTTTCAAAAAAGATATTTTCAGTGGGAGTTCATCTTCAGTCATTCTAGAGTTATCTTTCCTCTACCTTTTGCAAAGTTTTTGTATAAAGTGAAAAAAATTTATCTTTCTTCACTAGTTCTTGATCATTCTCTTGTTGGTTTTAGCAGAGAATTCATTCTGGTAGCTCATGTGCAGTTTTATGATAGAATACTGAATAAAATTATCAGCTTATGCCTTATATCTTTGGAGTTTATTTTCTTATTCATGATTCAGAGATAGTTTATTAAGGTATTGTCTAGATAACCTTTAAATTTTATGTCTCATTTGTAGGTCACAGGTTGTGCATTGTGATAAATTAATTCATTTGGTTGATTGTGAAAGTTCTCTTTCCTTTCAATTTCTTGAAGTTTAAATCCTTTGCATAAAATATTTATGTGTTATGAACCAGAAGTCTATTTGTGCAGATTGGTGTTTTTAGGAGTGTATTTCTGTCATTTTGAGATATCTTATTGATGCTTCACCTTGGTTTAGCATTTGAAATTATTTCTATTTTCTTTTTAGTTTTCCTATCCCCTTTCTCAGTTAAGAATTTAGAGTTATTCACAAGGAACCAACCCTTCATCAAGAGGTTAATTCTCACTATAGGCAACCCACAGGCCTAAGAATTATCCCATGTGTCACCAAGCTACTTGAGCTTTCAGCTTGTGCATTACGGGTATAATTTGAGTGACAACATGTATTGTTTGGACCCTTTCTTTTTTCTTCTAACAAAATTTGCTTCTATCTCATCCATGTCATTGTTTGCTTCAAGTTAATCTTCAATCTTCTTGGTAGTTTTGGGTTCTTCTTCTTTCTTCTCTTTTTGGAAATCATCTTGCTCAATAATTTCAAAGGTGAGAGCGGTTCATAGAGCTAATGTAAAGTATATTTATCCATATCATGACTTTCTTCAATGACATACTTCTTAGGTTTATAGCATTTAGGCAATGTTAACATTGCTTTTCTCACAACTTAAATTTCTTCTAGGTTTCCATCAATATCCTTAATTGTACTCACAATCTCATTTACTTCTTGTAGACAACCTTCATTATTCTCATAATTATAAATCCTTAGGCTCTCAAACTTGTGTTGGCCATTTCAAGGAATTGATTATGTGTTGCATTGATGTTTTGTCATTGATGTCAACACTAGTTTTTTTGGATGCTTTACCGGCACCCTTCTGGTCCCAGTAGGTTGAGTGGTTTTTGGTTGGATCTGGCATGATCTGGTATGCTTCAGTATGATTTGGCTATGGAATTGGCTTATTCATTATACTCATGTTCATATTCAGTCACTCAGGTTTGGTCTGGTGATCGGATGCTATCTTGCTTGCTTGGAAGATTGCCTTGTGATTCCGGCAAGGGTTTCACCGGAAGAGCTTTGATGAAGATATTTCATGATATGCATAAGTGGTGCTGGGGCAACTTCTTGTATGGGTTTAGGATGTTTATGGTGATCATGTTTGAGACTTAGTGGATAGAGATCATTGCTTTAGCGCATGGACCTATATTGGGTCCTAGTTGATCTAGGTTATGGATTGGACCTCTCGATGTGTTTCTGGGATGTCTTATGAGATGGATATTATTTGTTTGGTCTAAGGCTGACATGTTTTGTAATTATGTAATTGGTTTATTGTCGGGTGGCTGACCTGATTATTTATGGTTGAGGGTTTGTATATATATATGATGTAAGATCTCATTATAGATCATCATAGGCATATGGTCATGGTATGGGAAATGGATATGTAATATGTGAATAATGTAATATCATTCAGGAAGAGGATTTGGTTGATCATTGGAGATTGAATTGGGTTTATGTAAGAGGATTTAGTCCTCCGGTATTGAGCTTAACTAGAATTGTACTCAGGCATAGGAGATGATATCTTTGCAGTTCATTCATTCTTCCAGATTGTAGCTTGGATTTATATGTAGTTAGTGAGACTCCTTTTGTGATGAGAAGTGCACTCTAGGTTGTTGGCCTTCTTGCAAGCACAGGCCCCTCAATTGTAATTCACATACTTACTGCAAAAGTATTATCTGACTGTGGGTAGGCTTCCCACCATGTTTTTTCCCTTTACCAAGTTTTCCACGTATAAATCTTGGTGTCATGTGGATGGTATTTATTCTCTGATTATTGTTTATGCTTAATGGGTTTTACTACTATTTCGGTATTTGGTTTAAGAATTCTGGTATTAATGTTTTGGGTTCCGGTATTAAAGTTTTAACATCTAAATATTCTGGTAATCTGTGACAACTGATTCATCCCCCCCACTCTCAGTTGTCTTCCAGTTATTTTAACTATCTAACAACTTGTGCTTTATATTTGTCAACTTGGATTTATTTGTCTTTAAATCACCTTCATATACACTACTCAACTTCTCCTTGATTTATTTATGAAAACCCCATAACCTTAGAAAATATTGAATCATTGAAGCAACTAATAATTTTAACTAGCCTTTGCATTAATCTCACATGCCTTGATCTCATCTAGAGTTTGAGGACCATTTTTCAGAGCAGTATAACCAATCTTAATAATATCCCATATTCTAGTCAGTACAGATTCCAAATGATATTTCATCCTTTCCTTCCAATAGTAGTAATTTGTGCCACCAAACTTTAGTTCTTTGTAATTAAATTCATGCACCATTCTAGATCTTCCTCAACTAGTTAAGGTTATCTAAGACAAACCTCACTTTGATACCAATTATTGAAATCATGACTATTTTAAACTTTAAACCATAATTAACTTATCATTGTAATTATGAAACATGGAAGAACAAAGAAAAATAAACATATGCATACTGGATTTACGTGGAAAACCCTAAATAGGGAAAAACCATAGTGTTAGTCACACTCACAATATGAATAATTGATTACAATGTTTTATGCTCAATGCCAAGGAGCCGATCGCACCTGATTAGACTTGCAAAACTAAGGTACACAACCTTAGGGCAAGATACATGGGATTTGCATTATCGAGACTCATTGTCTTAGGGTAATATACAAAGGACTACACAATCTACCAAAATGAACACACTATCTTTCAATAGGTATGAGAAATAGATGAATTGAAATTAACAAGATCTCTTGATAATGAAATTTTCCTTGAACCACTATTAAAAGCAACCAATATCATGGCAAACACATCTGACATCAATCATTGTTTCAAAAAATTGTCACACTGAAGATATCATCATCAAAGCTCTTCACAAACCAACTTTCATATTTTTTCTACACCAAATTTTCTTTTATATCATTCACATCCACTTCACATTGATTCATGTAAATTTCATACAATAACTCATACAAATGCACTTCTATATATGCTAGATCATTTATTAAAACCCTCAACTAGCTCAGCCATAGATAGAATATGTTGAGAAAATGGTGTCTCAACCTTGCATTTACATGAGGTTACTATTTATAGTAATTTTTCATTTGAGCACAAAATGGTATGAAATTCTCCCAGAAGCTTCAAGTTGGCTAGATAAGCATTTTGGTAAAGTAACGCCGCAAGATCACAGCTAGTCTTTGTAAAGCAGAAAAATCGAACCCTAGTTGTTCTCCCCTCCCCAACTCCAAGGAGAGAGAAGGGAGAGTCACTAGGGTTGATGGTTTTCACTTACGGGAGACTTTACATTCAAAAGAGGGGTTGAAACCCACAAGATCCAATCCTACGCAATGCAAGATTGGATTCTAAATGAGTTTCAAGGGTTGTGACATCAAGGATACCCTCTTTTGTAAAGAATGTAGATATAAAGATTGAACTAGGAATGCATGTAAAGTAGGAAAGATTCGCTTATAAATAGAGATATGGATATGGGATGAAGCTGTGGACCTAGAATTAGCAGTAAAATGTCGAGGCGGTGCTGTTCTGCAAATTTGAGCGAAAGTTGATGGGACAATGGCGCCCGACGTGCACACAATCTTTCGAAAAATCCACGAAACGAAGGGGGATCTGTTCGTCTCTGCACAAGGATTCCAGATCTTCAGTTACAACCGTGTACCTGCAACCTACACACAGAAAAGAGAGGATGATTGCGGGGTTAGGGATGAGGGGTTTGCCTTTAGGTCAAACCCCAGTTTTGGAATTAACCAAGAAATGAGAATGCTGTAAATGTAAATGTTTGTAATGTAAACAAGTACTGATACCTTGTTGTAAGAATGTTTGTATTCTTACATGCGAAGGTGTAATGTATGTAGTATGTTGTATGTTGTATGTGATCTCCTCTTCAATGGTTGAATCCTTGTCTTGAATGCAACACTTAGCCTTGAATGGAGACTTAGAATGCTCAATTGCTTGAAGGAATGCTTGAATGCTTGAATGTTTGAATGTTTGAATATCGCTTTCGCCTCTTGCGCACATATGTTTTCCTCTTTCCTACCTCCTCAAATGGGAGAGGAAATGTAGTTTATATACTTGTCAATTAGGGCTGATAGACTGATTTTCCCGACCTTAGGCCGACCAGGAAACATTATTTCCCGAATTGCAAACTTAAAGACCCGATGCCCAAAAGAGACCGGGCCCAAAATAGGGCCAGGGACCGGGGCGCTGGCCACCGTGGTCCTGGGGGACCAGGGCACTGGGCGCCCTAATCTTGAATGACCAGGGCACTGGGCGCCATGGTCCCACCTCCCAGGATAGCAGGGTGCAGGAAGGGATCAGGCCAGGGTGCAAAAAATGCAGTTTTTGGTGTCGTGAACAGGTTTTGGGGTCTCCATTCAGGTTCAATGTTGCACCACCATCGTGAAGACCCAAATGCAGTTGAAATTGCAAGTGTCGTAATTTTAGGACGCTACATTTAGCCCCCACTTTAGCGGGAGTATAAGCGTATGCTCATACTTCCGGTAAAGTACAAGGAAACAACATTGAAAAACTTTCACCACGTCAAGGAGGCAAGATACACCAAGCCCCCAGTGGACTAAGGATCTTACGACTTCGATTCACAAAGTAAAAGGGAAGATCACGAGGGAGAACCATGACTGTCAGTAGTAAGGTTCCCTCACTATGAGTCATGCAAGAAAGATATCAAAAAATTTCAAGGCAAAGCTAAATTTGTCAAGAAATTTTCAAGTATCTTGAAAAGATATGGACGGGATGTATGCCCCCCTACGTTCAAGCAATCGCACACGCCTCACCAGGGGTGATTGCTTTAAGGTAGTGATACATATAAGAAATGTGAAAGGAAAGGAGCACGTTATCACAAGGATTTAGCCCCCAAGTGTGAGATAAGCCCAAGGATAATAGACACAAAACACAAAGCACAAGGTGACTTCGCTTTCCTCGGGGTCAGTATGCTGTATGATAATTCATGTATATCATATGTATGTATGCATAATTGTTCTTCATTCCCCAATCAAGGAAGGTCACCTAGAAGAAGGGAACACGTGTCTTTTGAGTCAACATGAGAGAGACCAAAAGAGATCTCAATGCTTTGCATCATCCTTTAGTAGACAACACTAAGGACAACAAATAGAAGAATGAGAATAACACATAGAAAAAGTAACAAAAGAGATCAAGAGAGGAGGAGAGAATCTGCTATGCTAATGAACTAGTCTAGCACGTCATCTACCCCCCAATCTTGCTGATCAATATTTCGGGAAGGTAGGAAACACGCTAGAGGAGGAACATCCAACACAGTAGATGGAGCTATCACAAGATCCAAACAAGGGCTATGTTCATTTTCTGAGCCACGTTGTTCTTGTCTAGGAGCTAGGATAAGTGCTCTAGAAAATGCGTTAGATAAATGGTTATCAACATCAACATATTCATATTCACTATCAGAATGAAGAGGAGTAACATTTTCATCATGAATAACATTTTCATCTATATCATCATCAAGATTTATAAAAATAGGATCTTTAACTTGCACAGGATCAAGACCATCATGCATCTTATGTTTAGGAGATTTCGGCTCAATTGTCGGCTGAGGAGAAAATGGAATAATACTGGCTGAAGGTGTTTTTGGGGATTGCAAAGTTTGAGAAGCAGCTGCCTGAGCTCTAAGACAACATTTTCGTCGGCGTTCACATACAGAACGATTTCGTCTAGTCTTAGCAGAAAGTTGAGAAGATTGAGGAGGAGGAATGTTCTCATCCTTATCACTTGGGTGTTTAGGTTATGGTCTCTTAGGTTGAACAATAGGAGAAGAGGAAGGTCTCTTCTCTCCATAAGAGGAAGGAGGAGGAACTACTCCATATAAGCGAGGGATATTTGGTTTAGGAAGGAGACCAAGCTCATCATGACGAGGAGGTATAGGTCTACTTTTAGGAAGTTTATTAGATATAGGCATAGCCACATTCATAGGGATGGGTTGGGAATCTTCTTGAGGAAAGACATTAGTTTTATCTTTCAAAGGAAGAACTTCCTTCTCAAGAATGATAGGAATGTCAAGTTTGGGTGTTCTAGGTTCACTTAGAGATAAGATCATATCTTTTTTCCACTTTTGATAAGATTTGAAAAGATGATCACTTTACGGTGGAAGAGATTGGAATTGTTTAGGCCAAAAATAATCAATAGGAATGCTAGAAGTTCTTTCAGCTAGTTTAAAGAGACTATGATTGATAGTAACAACTTCACCATTATGGGGAAATTTTAAGCACTTGTGAATAGGAGAAGCAATAGCTTTCATGGAAGATAGCCAAGGATAGCCCAGCTTCACACGAAATTGTTCGGATGATGGAATAATAGCAAAGTCCACATCAAGGGATTTGTTATGGACCTCAATAGGTAATGTAATAGAACCAATTGCAGGAGAAGAAAATGCATCAAATAGTTTCACAACCACATTTGTTTCATCATAGATCACTTGATTCAATTGCAAAGTAAAAAGAAATTCTTCAGTAATAACATTAACCATGCAAGAAGGATCAATAAGCACTCCACGGCAAGGTGTATTCTTGAATTTTGCAACTATATATAAAGGACCATCAGGTGCCCTGATAGTTTCACTAGAATCAAATGTGATGGAAAGTTCTTTAGGGATTTTCTGCTGCTCTACAAGGTTAATCACATTCGGAGTCATAGACACAACATCATTAGGTGAGACAAAGGAATCATTAGTATCAATCACATTAGAGGTATGAGAAGGTAATGGATCAGTAAAAATCTGAAGATTTTGGTTAGGAGGAGCTACAGATGTGTTGCCTTTATCATTCACACTAGAAACAGAGATAGTATTATTATCAATCAAATCTTGAATTTTACCCTTTAAAGCAAAACATTTTTCAGTATCATGCCCAAGATGACGATGAAATTGACAAAAAGATTTGTTATCAAAATAGGGTGAATTAATTTTTGCAGGATCTATTTGCCTTATAGGAGGAAGAGTAAGCACATTTTGTTCCAATAACTTATTCATAATACTATGCAATGATTCATTCAAAGGAGTAAACTTTCTTTCTTTCTTGAAAAACTTAGAAATAGGAGGCACACCTGATGCTGCATTCACATTGTTGTTGATGATGTTTTCATTGAATTTAATTGACTCTCTATTCGGTTTAAACTTCCCAAATGGTTGTTGACTACTATCACCCTTATCACTCAGAGCCATAGGATTTGCTTGTTCCATTTGACTCACAGTCAGTTGATAATTGTGAAGAGTTGCGCACAACTGGTGGAAAGAAGTAAACTCAGAAAATAGGAGCTTTTCTCTAATATCTTTTTGTAAATTAGAAATAAAGATTCTTTGAATATCGTTGTCAGGCACTGGAAAAGAAATTTGAGCATACAAATGCTTATATCTACCAATGAAATCAGTCACTTTTTCTTTAACACCTTGTTTACAATGCATTAAATCAATGAAAGTAACTTTAGGACTTATATTGTTTTGAAATTGTTGAATAAAAGCATTTGCAAGTTGTTCGAAAGAAGAAATAGAATAAGAAGGCAACGAGCAATACCATTGTAGGGCTTTATCTCTTAATGTTCTAGTAAACAGTTTTGTAAGCAACCTTTGGTCATAAGCAAAATCGGTACATATTGTTTGAAAGGTCTTAACATGTGTTAGAGGATCACCCTTACCATTATAAAGCTCCAAATGCGGAATTTCAACATGTTTAGGGGGAATAGCTCGAACAATGTCGAGAGAAAGTGGGCTCGCAACATCAAATGTGGGCACACTAAACTTAGATTGATTCATAGAGGCAATTTGTTGTTGTAAAGAAGAGACAGTTTGTGCAAGATTGTTAATGGTCGCTTCAGTCGAAGAGTTCATATTAGACGTGTTAGATTGTGATGGAGGTGTTATGTTATTGAAAGAAGGTAGAGAGTAAGGTGGTGGGACACTATGATAGTTAGTCATAGGAGATGATTGGAAAGGAGGAACACTACAAGGAGGAATGGAAGGGTTAAATGAATTGCCCCCTTGTGTCATGTTCATTTGTGGAGATATAATAGGGACACTCATTGAAGGAATGAATGAAGAAGTCAGATTGAATGAAGGAAGAGGGTTGATTGAAGAAGAAGGATTTCCCCCATGACTGGTGATCATAGGTGGAATGTCCTGTATTGAAGTAGTCATTATGTTTGATGTAAAAGTAGGTATACTAGCAATAGAAGTTGTCAAAGGAATAGAATGATTGACTTGAGTAGGAGGTTGTGTATAACCTAAAGTTTCGGCACAACTTTTCATAGGCATCGCATTTGAATCCACAGTATGTGCAATACCACGCAAAATATCAATTCCATTCTTATCACTTTGAACCATACATTTTATACCTTCAATTAAAGGAAGAGCTTGACTATCGGGGTATTCTTGAGACATCCATTGTCGAAAATCATCAAATTGGTTATCCAATTTTGAAAGTTGTTCTACAGAAACCTCATGGAGAGCTTCTTCATCATTAAGAGGATTAGAGGAATTACCCATGTCCTTGTTAAAAAGGCCATTCAAATTAGGTTCCATATCCTCAGTAATTAAACCTTGGAAAGACTTAATTCTACGGCTTCGTCTAACGGGAATAGTGTAAGTAGGGCTTATTGTTGTAAAACTCATGCACTAAAGAAAGAGAGAAGATTTTGAATTTTAGAGGTAGCAAATTTCAATAAAATCAGCCAATCTCCTAGATTTAAGCTGTTAAATGCAATCAGGACAATCTCCCGAAATTTCGGAAAAAATGTCAGGGATCGTGGGGAACGGAGTGCACACGGTCCTCGCAACTTTTTTCGAAATTTTCAGGGATGAAAGTTATGATGATTTTAAAGCTAATCTGAAAAAATTGAGTGATTTTATGATCTGTAGATAGGCCAAATTAAAGTTGCAATCTCAAAATTGAACCCTACCAAGATTGTTGAAAAATGTAAAATTTGAATTTTGAAAAAGAGAGGGAAACTGAAATTTTGAATTTTATGATTTTAGAGGGAATACTAAAAGCAATGCAAGTTTTGAAATCTAAAAGTTGACTCGATTTCATGCAAAATTCGAATTTGAAAGTGGAAATCAAAGTTGTTGCAATTAAACACTTAATTTCAAAAGTCACAAATTGTAAAATTTTGAATAAAACACTGAAATTTTGAATGAATGCTAGCACACTTTTCAGATTTAGGACTATAAGGAACACAATTTTGATACAAATTTCAATTCAATGATTTTTGAATGATTAGAAGCCTCAATCCAAGCAATTGCTAGACCAACTTTGACTTTTAATTTTGAAAGTGTTAAATTTGATAAAATCAGCCAAAATTCTGGATTTTAGCAGAAAAATACAATAAGATCTAGCTCCCAAAATTTCAGAAAAAATGTCGGGGACGAGGGCGCTCGGGGTGCACACGGTCCTCGTAACTTTTTTCCAAATTTTCAGGGATGAAAGATATTGTGATTTTATTGCGGAATCCAAAGTTACAGCCGATTTGGAGGTGTTTTGATTAGTGAAATTATCAGTCAAAGGTTGAATCAAGAAAGTTTTAAAAATTAGGGTTTTGACATTTAACCACTTAATTTTCAGAATTAAAGCACAAATATGAATTGACAATTTTCAATAGAAGGGTCGATCTGAAACAAGCATTAACAATTAAACATTTCACAAGTTTAATTACTAAAAAGAAAATTTTAGGGTTTTTATGCAATCAACCTCTAAAATTTGCACAAGATCAAACATGAAAAATGTAATTAAGGAAGCAAAATTTTTAGATCTAACCATGAATAATCAGAATGAGGATGTTCACATCAGGTTCACCAAAATGTAAAGTGAAAAAATCGAACCCTAGTTGTTCTCCCCTCCCCAACTCCAAGGAGAGAGAAGGGAGAGTCACTAGGGTTGATGGTTTTCACTTAGGGGAGACTTTACATTCAAAAGAGGGGTTGAAACCCACAAGATCCAATCCTACACAATGCAAGATTGGATTCTAAATGAGTTTCAAGGGTTGTGACATCAAGGATACCCTCTTTTGTAAAGAATGTAGATAAAAATATTGAACTAGGAATGCATGTAAAGTAGGAAAGATTCGCTTATAAACAGAGATAGGGATATGGGATGAAGCTGCGGACCTGGAATTAGCAGTAAAATGTTGAGACGGTGCTATTCTGCAAATTTGAGCGAAAGTTGACAGGACGATGGCGCCCGGCGTGCACACGGTCCTCCGAAAAATCCGCAAAACGAAGGGGGATCTGTTCATCTCTGCACAAGGATTCCAGATCTTCAATTACAGCCGTGTACCTGCAACCTACACACAAAAAAGAGAGGATGATTGGGGGGTTAGGGATGAGGGGTTTGCCTTTAGGTCAAACCCCAGTTTTGGAATTAACCAAGAAATGAGAATGTTGTAAATGTAAATGTTTGAAATGTAAACAAGTACTGATACCTTATTGTAAGAATGTTTGTATTCTTACATGCGAAGGTATAATGTATGTAGTATGTTGTATGTTGTATGTGATCTCCTCTTCAATGGTTGAATCCTTGTCTTGAATGCAACACTTAGCCTTGAATGGAGACTTAGAATGCTCAATTGCTTGAAGGAATGCTTGAATGCTTGAATGCTTGAATGTTTGAATGTTTGAATATCGCTTTCCCCTCTTGCACACATATGTTTTCCTCTTTCCTACCTCCTCAAATGGGAGAGGAAATGTAGTTTATATACTTGTCAATTAGGGCTGATAGACTGATTTTCCTGACCTTAGGCCGACCAGGAAACATTATTTCCCGAATTGCAAACTTAAAGACTCGATGCCCAAAAGAGACCGGGCCCAAAATAGGGCCAGGGACCGGGGCGCTGGGCGCCATGGTCCTAGGGGACCAGGGCGCTGGGCACCCTAGTCCTAAAGGACCAGGGCGCCCAGGGCGCTGGGCGCCATGGTCCCACCTCCCGGGATAGCAGGGTGCAAGGAGGGATCAGGCCAGTGTGCAGAAAATGCAGTTTTTGGTGTCGTGAATAGGTTTCGGGGTCTCCATTCAGGTTCAACATTGCGCTGCCATCGTGAAGACCCAAATGCAGTCAAAATTGCAAGTGTCACAATTTTAGTACGCTACAGTCTTGAAGATATTAAATTTTCCATTTTGGAGGGGTCTAGTTAAAGGTTTAAATTTGATTTTTGGGACTTTAGAGGCTCCAAAATGCCCTTAAAAGTGGGCATAAATAGCATAGATATTTACAAGGAAATAGATCACTTCGTGAGCTTTTTGGCACTTAAAACAGTTTGTCAATAGGACACATGGTTCTCAAGTTATGGCCTCTGGAAGTTTGTACTCCTGAAATAGGAAATATAAAATACATCAGGCACATAAATGAGCTATAAAAAGGGAGGGCCATGTCATACGGAATCTAGAAGGGAGATAAGGTTAGCTACACCATATTGGGTGGTTTTAGCACATGGTTTTGTAATATCGTTTGATGGTTTGTTGTATTGTATCTCCTATATATGAGGTGCGTGAGATGTTTAAGAGTCTTATGCCTATTAAGTTACCTATGAATCTTTGATTAGTGGTACTCTTGCGAAGAGCTTTCTCTGCAAGTATATTGTAATTTTTTTTAATTGTTGAATAATATATTGGGCGAATTTTGGAGTGTGGGGTTTTTCTCCTGAAAGGGTTTTCCCCAAGTAAATCACTGAGTTTGGTTTGAATGTTATTATATCCATTTTTGTTTTCTATAACTATTGTGACAATCTATAAATTTTTGTTGCATTATCATCCTCTCAAGGTTAGTGTAGGAATTTTTTCCACTACTTGACTTCCTTACAAGTGGTATCAGAGCTTGATCACCTTTGGTTTCAGTTATAGGTTGTTAGGTTTTTTGAACTAATCCAGATTTTAGTGGGAGCTTGTGCAGAATTTTTTATCTTATTGGAGGAATTTTCAAATGGCAAGTTTGTCAGGGAAAATAGAGGTGGAGAAATTTAATGGAATGAATTTTGAGATGTAGAAGCTGAAGTTTGAAGCTCTTCTAATAGATTGAGATCTATGGGATGTTGTTGATGTGAATGTCCAAAGGCCCTCAGATCCTCTTGTGGTGGCTCAGTATGATGTTATGGACTAAAAAGCCAAAGGTCTAATTGTTGGCATTTGCATGAAGATTGCATTAATGAAATGTTATGTTGTCATTGATGTCAATTAAACTGGTAATGATATTGTTGTAATGTTGTTTTGTAACCAGTAGGAAGAGCTAGTGAAAGGAAACTGTAACTAGTAGGTAATTTTGTGGAGTAAACCGGTATTGCTAAGTATTGAAGAGTTGAACTAGTAAACCCTACCTGTTGTTTTGATAAACCCTAACCGATTAAGTTTGGTGAATTGGTTATATTGGTTTATGATTAGATGCTGAGAGGTAATGATTATGACACATATGCATATTGTATAAAGAGAGTTTCAAAGTGATTTTGGTGTGTTAAGGTAATGGTTTTTGTCTTGGGAATGAGCAAGTATACTGCATGTAATGAAAAGTGTGTGATGAGTTACTAAGTTCAATGAAGTGGTGATCAAAGAGTGGTCAAAGATTTCTTGAATGATGTGTAGAGATTGTTATGCAATCCAATGGTCATACTTGAACCAACTTGTTTGTAATCTCTATGTGAATTAGGTTTTTGTTATGTTACCGACCTAATTTATTTGTTTATAAGGTCGATGAGTTGTTTAGTTTTAGAGTTGGCAAAGTTTTAGCTAAGTGTGTGGTTGTCGAACTGGATGATGCATCTATAGCTTGAGTAAAGGAATATAGGAGCATGAAAAGGATCTGAACAAGCAAGTGTAGTGCTATTCAAATAGATCAACAAACTCCTTTTATTTTCTAACAATTTAACAGTTAAATCCCCTAACCAGGTAAGCTCTAACAAGCTTGGTGGTATTCAAATTCTCTAACAAGGTGATCCATTAGCTCGGATTCTAAATCCTTTACAAAGGTTACTCCTCACAGGGTATTGCTTCTAACAAGGCATTATAGTCAATCCCTTAACCGAGTGGTCCCTAACAGGATCTGTTCTTAACATGACTTTTTGTAAAAGCTTTAACAGGCTTGGCTCCTTATAGGGAAAACTTCAGAAGAGTTCAGATAGTTATCTTGTGAGTCTCATCTCACCATGGTTTTTCCCATTTGGGTTTCCATGTCAAAAATATTGTGTCAAGTGGTGAATATTTTTGTGGTTATGTTTTCTATGGTTAATTTACTTAACTACTTAATCCACTTTGATATGTCATGATAACCGGCATCAATATGAAATGAAGTTTTACTTATGTCAGTAAAAGTATTTGGATGTTTGTGAGTTACAAGTTATTTATTGTTAATATGTTGTAACAGTCAACCAATTTAGCTTGACAATTTTATCTTGACGCTGATTATGCATTGATAGTTCTAAGTTTACTTTGAGAGATTGATTTTGAGATTATGCATTAAGATGGTGATTATGCATTGATAGTTCTAAGTTTTATCTTGACGATGATTATGCATTGATAGTTCTAGGTTTTATCAGTTTTTCTATCTACTGATTCACCCCCCCCCCTCTTAGTAGTTGACTGGATCCTTGTTCTTTCATCATACCATCAATTGGTATCAAAGCATCTCAGGTCCTCTAAGGTCTAAGCCTAACAACTTGAGGTGAAAATCTTGTAGAACATGATGAAGAAGGAAGGTCTGAAGGTTAATAGAGAGAACTATAGGATATGGAGTGATAGAATAAAAATTTATATCAATAGTCTTGTAAATCAATACTAGGAACATATTAATACTTAATATATTGCACCTAGTGGGATTATGAGTGATGATCAAAAGAAAGAGAAACAAGAAAACAATCAAGCACTGGAGGCTATTATCAGTTCTTTGTTTGATGTTGAATATGTTGATGTTTATGGTTTGGAGACTGCATATGAGGTATGGAAGAAATTTGCAGAGATTTATAGCAGTGATGAACATGTAAAGATTGCCAAGGAAGAGAGTCTAAGAGGAAAGTTTGATGACATGTGGATGGCTGAAGGTGAGAATATCCAATAGTATGGTTAGAGGATAAAAGAGATTATTGGTGAGATCAAGAGTGCTAGTGGTAAAATGGATGATGCCATAGTGGTTAGTAAGGTACTGAGAACACTCCTATCAGTCTACGCTATCCGAGTTGCAGCCATTCAGGAGTTGAAATCTATTGACAAAACTAAGGTAACTCTTGACTCCATCATTGGTAAGCTTACTGCTTTTGAATTAAATGGTTATGATGGTAGTCATTAGAAATATGAATCAGCATTTAGAGCTTATGTTTCTAACCCATCTATAAGGAAAACTAGAGATGTCAGTCACAGTTATGAATCTAGATCCAGCAAAGAAATTGATGGTGAAGACAGTTTGGTTGAGCTTGAAGCATTATTGGCCAGGTGGTGCCCAGAGGTACTGGAAAATATAGAGGTAAATTACCTTTGAAATGTTTTGCATGCAACAAGATTGGACACATAGATTCTAACTGTCCTAATGGTGAGAATGAGCACAAGCGAGAGAAATTCAAGAAGTACAAGGGAAAAGGCAAAAGAGACTATCTTATTGCAGTTGATGGTGGTATCACAGATGAGGAATCTAATGGTGATGCTAATGAAGACATTGTGTTTGTAGCCAATAAAGAAGAAACATCTGGTCAGAAGGCTTTAGTTTCACGAATGGATAATTTTGATGATTGGATCATTGATAGTGGTTGTTCACATCACATGACTGGTGATCGGAGAAAATTTATTTCCTTGAAGGAATTTGATGTCGGAGCTGTAAGATTTGGGAATGACTCACCCTGCATGGTTAAAGGTAAGGGAACTATTTCTCTTAATGGAAAGAGCAATGTAGATGATGTCTACTGGGTTGAAGGCCTAAAGCACAATCTATTGAGTGTTTCCCAACTCAATGACAGAGGATACCCATTGGAGTTTAAAAATGGTATGTGTAAAATCTATGGGAGCAAAGAAGAACTGATTGCAACTGGCAAGAAGACTAAAGGTAACTTGTTTCACCTGAATCCTAAAGTCAGCAACTATTTAATTGATAAAATAGATGAAAGTTGGCTTTGGCATACGAGATTCTATCATTTGAATTTTGATAACATTTTTAAAGCAAGTAAGTCAAAGACAGTGAGAGCTTTTCCTCAGTTGAACAAACTAGTTAATGCTCTTTTTAAGGAATGTCAATTGGGAAAGATGACATCCTCAACTTTCAAGAGAAAATCTTTCTCAGTGGAACATTTGTTACATTTGGTTCATATAGACCTCTGTGGACCAATAAGGACTAAAATTGTTCAAGGTGATAGATATTTCATGATCTTCACTAATCATTGCTCAAGGATGATGTGGGTCACATTCTTGAAGAATAAAACATAGGCATTTAGTAAGTTCAAGGTATTCAGGGCCTTAGTTGAAAAGGAGAGTGATAAGAAGATAAAGTGTTTGAGGACTGATCAAGGCAAAGAATTCACTAGATATTGTGAAGAAAATGGTATCAAACGACAACTTTCTGCACCAAGGACACCATAGCAGAATGGTATTACAAAGAGAAACAACCGATCAGTTGTTGAAGCTGCTAGGACAATGTTGATACAAGGAGTTGTAGCGAAGACTTTTTGGAGAGAATCTGTCAGCACAACTGTCTACACAATGAACAAGATTTTGGTAAAAAGAGGTAAGGATAAGACTCCTTATGAATACTGGTATGGTAGATCACCTAATGTAATTATTTCAAGATATTTGGTAGAAAATGTTTTATTAAGAGAGGTGACTATATTAGCAAGTTTGAGGCTAAAAGAGATGAAGGTATATTTCTTGGTTATTCCACCAAGAGTAAGGCCTGCAAATATTATAATAACTGGACATAGGGAATCATTGAGAGTGTTGATGTTCGAGTAGATGAGTATCCTGAAGTCTTAGGGGAAACCAATGTGGATAAAAAGGATGAAGATCCTTGCATTTTATTTTTGGAACCAGAACCTGTGAAACCTGAAACCATTAAAGATAATGTTGTAGTACCAGTTCAACCAAAATAGGTAGATTTAGAAGAAGATGATCATAATAATGAAGAAGAACCTAAAGATAATGATCATATTATTCTGAGGTATGTGAGACTCAATCACAATCCTGAACAAATTATTGGAGATAAGGATGTTGGAGTATTGACAAGAAGAAGAATCAGAGAGGATTCTTGCATGATTTCCACTATTGAGCCTAGAACTGCTAAGGAATCATTTGGAGATGATCATTAGGTTAAGGCTATGGAGGAGGAGCTTGAACAAATTGAGAAGAACAACACTTGTACTCTAGTACCCCGACCGGTAAATAAAAATGTAATAGGTACTAAGTGGGTTTTTCAGGAACAAGCTGAATGAAGATGGTGTTGTAGTTCACAACAAAACTAGATTGGTTTGCAAAGGTTATGAACAAGAAGAAGGAGAAGATTATGGTGAGACTTTTACACCAGTGGCTAGACTAGAAGGTTTCTAAACTTTACTTGCATTTGCAGCACACAAGGGATTCAAAGTATACCAGATGGATGTAAAGTCATCATTTTTTAATGGATTACTAGAAGAAGAAGTATACATTGAGAAGCCAGATGGTTATGCTATGACTGACAAGAAGGAAATGGTATGTAAGTTTCACAAGGCACTATATGGATTAAAGAAACCACTGAGAGCATGGTATCAAAGGCTTCATTCACACCTGATGAAGATAGGTTTTCAAAGAACCAGTAAAGATAGAAACATATATCTCAAATCTGAAGGAGATAAGATACTAGTTAGTGAAGTGTTTGTAGAGGATATCATATTTGGAGGGAATGGTGACATTGGAAATGACTTTGCAAATGAAATGAAAAATGAGTTTGAAATATCTCTAGTTGGAGAGATAAAAAATTTCATAGGTTTGCAAATACAGCAAATGAAGAGTGGTATTTTCATTACACAGTCTAAGTATGTGAAGGAGGTATTAAAGACATTTGGTATGAGTGATTGTAAACTAGTTGGGACACCAATGGTTACAGGTTGTAAGTTGTCCTAGGAAGATGAGGCCACATCTGTTGATGAGAAGGATTACAGGTCAATGATTTGAAAATTACACTATGTTGTTCACAGCAGACCAGATATAGTTCATGCAGTTAGTCTAGTTGTAAGATTTCAGAAGAATCTGAAGGAAACACATTTGACAACAACCAAGAGGATATTCAAATATTTGAAAGGTATTGTTGACTATGGATTATGGTATCCATATGAAGGAAACTTTGATTTGAAGGTGTACACAGATGCAGACTGGGCATGTAATGTTGATGACAGGAAAAGTAAAACCGGTGGAGCATTCTTTCTGGGAGGAAGACTTGTTTCATGGAGTAGCAAGAAGCAGAGTTATATTTCACAGTCTACTATTGAAGCTGAGTATGTTGTAGCTTATATGAATTGTACCCAGGCTATCTGGATGAGGCACAATTTAGAAGGTTTCAAGATGAAGTTTACAGAACCTATAAAGATCTTATGTGACAATACTAGTACCATAAATATTTTAAAGAACCTTGTCTTGCACGCACGAACCAAGCATATTGAATTGATGTATCATTTATTGAGGGAAAAAGTGCAGAGTAAGGACATGATCTTACAACATGTTTCTACCAAGGAGAAGCTTGCAGATATCTTTACGAAACCTCTGCCTAAGACTACTTTTGAGTATCTTAGATCAGCTAGGGGTTGTACCCCTTCATGAGATAAATTGAGCATGATGTAGATTACATTAGTCCCGGAGCTACTTGCAGAATTTTTTAGCAGGATTGGTGTAGGAGTGGAGTTATTCCATAGGGGGAGCATCGAGTTGCAGGTTGTTGATGCTAAGTAGTGAATTTTTCCATTGCATATTTTACTTTCAATTTGGCATTGTTGTCAAAGGGGGAGAAGAACTATGTGATTATGGGAGAAGAACCAGTGAAAAGATGAAGATATGGTAAAATGTAAACCAGGATTCCTATTCACAATCACAGCAATCAATGGTATTGATATTTGTATTGCCATCAATGCCAAAGGGGGAGATTGTTGGCATTTGCATGAAGATTGCATTAATAAAATGTTATGTTGCCATTGATGTCAATTAAACTGGTAAGGATATTGTTGTAATGTTATTTTGTAACTGATAGGAAGACCTAGTGAAAGGAAACTATAACTGGTAGGTAAGTTTGTGGAGTGAACCGATATTGCTAAGTATTGAAGAGTTGAACCGGTAAACCCTACCTGTTGTTTTGATAAACCCTAATCGATTAAGTTTGGTGAATTGGTTATATTGGTTTATGATCTGATGGTGAGTGGTAATAATTATGACATGTATGAATATTGTATGAAGAAAGTTTCAAAGTGATTTTGGTGCATTGAGGTAACGGTTTTTGTCTTGTGAATGAGAAAGTATACTACATGTAATGCAAAGCACGTGATGAGTTACTAAGTTCGATGAAGTAGTGATCAAGGAGCGATCAAGGCTTTCTTGAATGATGTGTAGATATCGTTATGCAATCCAATGGTCATACTTGAACTGACTTTTTTGTAATCTCTATGTGAATTAGGTTTTTGTTGTGTTACCGACCTAGTTGATTTGTTTATAAGGTTGATGAGTTGTTTAGTTTTAGAGTTGGCAAAGTTTTAGTTGAGTGTGTGGTTGCCAAACTAGATGATGTATTTACAGCTTGAGTAAAGGCAGATAGGAGTATGCAAAGGATCTGAATAGCAAGTGTAGTGTTATTCAAGCAGATCAGCAAACTCATGTTGTTTTCTAACAATTACAGCAGTTAAATCCCCTAACCGGGTAAGCTCTAACAAGCTTGGTTCTATTCAAATCCTCTAAGAAGGTGATCCATTAGCTCAGATTCTAAATCCTTTACAAAGGTTATTGTTCATAGGGTATTGCTTCTAACAAGGCATTATAGTCAATCCCTTAACCGGGTGGTCCCTAATAGGATCTATTCTTAACAGGACTTTTTATAAAAGATTTAACAGGCTTGGCTCTTAACAAGGCGAATTTCAAAAGAGTTCAAATAGCTATCTTGTGAGTCTCATCTAATCATGGTTGTTCCCATTTGGGTTTCCATGTCAAAAATATTGTGTCAAGTGGTGAATTTTTTTGTGGTTATGTTTTCTATGGTTGATTTTCTTAACTACTTAATCCACTTTGATATGTCATGATAATGGGTAGCAATATGAAATGAATTTTTACTTATGTCAGTAAAAATATTTGGATGTTTGTGATTTATAAGTTGTTTACTGTTAATCTATTGTAACAGTCAATCGGTTTAGCTTGACAGTTTTATCTTGACAATGATATTGCATTGATAGTTCCAAGTTTACTTTGAGAGATTGATTTTGAGATTGGTGAAGTTTTATCAGTTTTTCTATGCGCTGATTCACCCCCTCCTCTCAGTAGTTGACCAGATCCTTGTTCTTTCATCATACCATCACTAATCAGATTATGCCTGGCAGACTCTATTCTGATCAATGTCCATAAAGAAAATGCTGCAAAGAAGCTATGGACTAAGCTTGGTGAATTGTATCAAGCAAAATCCTTAGTAAATCAAATTTTCTTGAGGAAGAAATTGTATTGGTTGAAGATGGAAGAGGGTGGATGAATTGCAGACCACATAGAAGCATTCAATATGTTGGTGGATCAATTATTATCTATCTGTGTTAAGATGAACGAAGAGGAAAAAATCCATATCTTTCTTTGTTCTTTTCCTGAGTCATGGGATTCTCTTGTTATGACTATCGGTAGTACTTCTATTGTTTTGAAGTCTGAAGATGTGGTGGGTGCCCTACTTCATGAAGGGATGTGAAGGAAGGTATCCTTCAGTTCAAAGGAAGCCCTAACTGTTCATGGAAGAGCTAAGGAGAAAGATAAGAAGAATGAGAAGTGCGATAAGTTAAAATCGAGAGGGAGATCAAAATCTCTTGGAAAGTCTAAAGTCATTTGTTGGAATTATGGTAAACAAGGTCACATCTGTAAGGACTACAAAGAAGAAAAGAAGAAGAAAAAGAAGAAGATTCATTCTGATTCTGAGTTTGAGAAGGAAGACAGTGATGCATTTATTGCAGCTTTGGCGACTCATGCAGGTAATAATGCCTAGTTAATTGATTCAGGTGCATCTTTTCATATGACTACCAATAGAGATTGGTTTTCTAAATATGAAGAATTTAATGGAGGTAAGGTGTACTTGGGTGATGATTCACATTTAGACATTGTTGGTTGAGGTAAATTTAGAATCAGGTTTTCTGATGGTAGAATAAAAAGGATTAATGGTGTGTTGCATATCCCTAGTTTAAAACAAAAAATTTTATCTATGAGAAAAATGATAGATGTGAGTATGCAAGTAGTTTTTTTTGAAGCGAGATGTAAGATGATTAAAAGTGTTATGGTAATTGCTAGAGGTGTCAAGTTTGATAGTTTTTATAAGCTAGACGCATACACTATTGAGTATAATAGAACTTCTATAAAAAGTAAATATGTGGAAGATTTGAGAGTTTCACCTTCAGTAGATGGAAATGTCTTCTGGGTACCTAAGGGTTCTCTTTCTTCTGAAGGAAAGTTACCTATAGAGAAGACTATGTTATGGCACCAGAGGCTTGGCCACATTGGAGAAAAGGGTATATGGACCTTGAAAAATAAAAAACCTTGTTGAAGGTTTGAATGATTGTAATCTTGACTTTGATTTATGTGAGCATTACATTTATGGAAAACAAAATCATGTTATTTTTACTCGAGTTCTCATAAAACTTGTGGTGTTTTGGATCTTATTCTTTCTGATATGTTTGGTCTTGTAGATGTTCCTTCAATTGGAAAATCTACATGTTATGTTTCATTTATTGATGATTTTAATAAAAAGACATGGGTTTATTTTCTAAAGAGTAAATCTGAACTTTTTCAGTTGATTTAAAGAATTTAAAGCAATGGTTGAGTTGCAAACTAGAAACAAAATTAAATGTATGTGGACTGATAATGGCGGTGAATTTTGCTCTAATGATTTTGATAGATTTTGTAAAGACTGTAGCATTAATAGACAGAAGACAAATTTATAGTCTCCATAGCAGTATGGAGTTGCAGAAAGAATGAACAAGATACTAATGGAGAGGGATAGGATTATGCTGAGTGGTGTTGGTCTAGAACAAAATTTTTGGGCTGAAGTTGTTTCCATTGCTTGCTACCTGATTAACAGGTCTCCTACATCAACTCTTGTTGATAAAAATGCCTATGGAAGCATGGTCGAGTCACAAGCCTTCATTGAGACATCTTAGATTTTTTGGTTGTGAGGCATATGCACATGTGCCAAAGGAATAGCAGACAAAGTTGGAGAACAAGGTTGTGAAATGTATCTTCATCAGTATAGTTATGGTGTGAAAGGATACAAGATTTAAGACCCTGTTGCATAAAAGGTAATTCATAGTAGAAGTGTTATTTGTAGAGAAATTAAGTCTCCTTCTGTTATATTGTAGCTAGAATAGAGTATATAAGAAGATGTGATTCAATTTCCTTCTACACCTAAAAGAGTTGAATCAAGACCCCTAGATAGGCAAGAAGTTGAGAAGAGCTCATCTAGCTCTGAATCTTTAAAAGAGGAGGAAGAACCTCCAACTCAACTTGTTTGAAGGTCTACAAGACATAGATAACCACTTGAAAGGTATTCACTTGATGATTGGAGATGTATTTTTCTTTGAATACTAATGTGGATGAATTGAAATCTATAGAAGAGGCATTAGGTATGAATGATGCATAATCCCAGAAGATTGCTATGGAAGAAGAAATAGAAGCTTTGAAAAAGAATGATACATGGGATCTTGTGCCATTGCATGAAGGAAGAAATCCTATTGGTTGCAATTAGGTGCTCAAGAAAAATATTGGTTCAGATGGAAGCATTGAGAAGTATAAAGCAAGATTGGTTGCAAAAGGCTACTCTCAAGTTGAGGGTGTTGATTATGGTGAGATATTTTCTCTTGTTGCTAAAATGAAATCCATTAGATTTTCGCTTTCTATTGTTGTTGCTTATGATTTAGAGGTTGAGAAAATGAATGTGAAAACTGCTTTCCTTCATGGTGATTTGAAGGAGGATATTTATATGACATCGGAGCACTATGTGGTGAAGGGTAAAAGTAATCTAGTCTTTAAATTAAATAAATCCCTGTATGGCCTCAAACAGAGTCTTAGGATGTGGTACCAAAAATTTGATACATATGTGTTGAGTTTGGGATTTGAGCATTCTAAATTAGATCACTATGTTTATTATAAATTTGATGGTGATAATTTGTTGTACATTGCATTGTATGTTGAGAATATGTTATTCATTGGTAAAGGGAAAGGTGTGATTTCAGAACTTAAGTCTCGACTCGTTGCTAAATTTGAAATGAAAGATCTTGGTGCAGCAAAACATATTCTTGGGATGGAGATTAGAAGAGATAGAGTGAACAAAAAGCTATGGCTAGGATAGAGTAAGTATGTGAATTCAGTGTTACAAAGGTTCAACATGTAGGATTGTAGACCATTGTGTGTTCCTTTTACAGTTGGAACGAAATTATCTTTGCCCAAGAAGTAGGAGTTCGGTCCAGATAAATGTCTAATCCTGGTAGAGTTCATTGGGATGCAGTCAAAAGAGTCTTCAGATATTTGAAGGGTACCTCAGAGTATTCTTTATGTTATCATGGTAATTCAGTTGGAGAAGTGATTTCCCTTGATATTCATGGTTATGTGGATTCAGACTGAGCATGTGATATTGATAGCAAATGATCCACCAGCACTTATGTGTTTACTTTATATGGTGGTGCAATTAGTTGGATGAGTAAGCAATAGGTTGTGGTTTCTTTGTCCACTACTGAAGTAGAGTATATGGAAGCTACTCATACTTGTAAAGAGGTCATTTGGATTAAGAGACTATGTTCAGACATTCAAATAAAACAAGGAGATGTGACAGTTTTTTGTGACACCCAGAGTGCGATCTGCCTAGCTAAGAACCCGACATTTCATGCCCGGACCAAGCACATTGATGTTCAGTATCATTTTGTTAGAGATATGGTCGAAGATGGAAAGGTGAAGATGGTTAAGGTATATACTTTGATGAATGTTGCAAATTTGTTAACTAATGTTGTGAGCACAAAGAAGTTCAGATGGTGCTCGGAGTCTATGGGCCTCATGGCCCCTAGTAACTGGTTCATTATGTTGATCCTCCCTTTTCTCTTGCAAGGTGTTTGACAAGTGGGAGATTTGTTGAGAAAATGGTGTCTCAACCTTGCATTTACATGAGGTTACTATTTATAGTAAGTTTTAATTTGAGCACAAAATGGAGAGAAATTCTCTCTGAAGCTTCTGGTTGGCTAGATAATCATTCTGGTAAAGTTACGTGACAAGATCACAACTAGCTTTGAAGATATTAAATTTTATGTTTTGGAGGGGTCTAATGAAAGGTTTAAATTTTATTTTGAGGACTTTAGAGGCCCCAAAATACCCTAACAGTTAGGCGTAAATGGAATAGCTATTTACAAGGCAATAGAGCACTTCGCAAGCTTTTCAATGCTTCAAAAGGTTCGTCAATAGGAAACATGATTCTCAAGTTATGGCCTCTGGAAGTTTGTACTCCTGAAATAGGAAATATAAAATACATCAGACACATAAATGAATTGTAAAAAGGGAGGGACATGTCATAGGGCATCTAGAAGGGAGATAAGGTCGGCTAAACCTTATTGAGTGGTTTTAGCCCATGGTTTTGTAAAACCATTTGACAATTTCTTGTATTGTATCTCCTAAATATGAGGTGTGTGAGATAGAGGTTGTGTGTAAGAGTCGTATGGCTATTGAGTTACCTTTGAATCTATGATTAGTGGTACTCATGCAAAGAGCTTGCTTTGCAAGTATATTGTAATCTATTTTTGATTGTTAAATAATATATTGGGCGGCTTTTGGAGTGTGGGGTTTTTCTCCAGAAGGGGTTTTCCCCATGTAATTTAGTGTGTTATGATTTGAATTTTATTATATCTATTTTTATTTTCTATAACTATTGTGATGATCTATAAAAGTTTTTGCATTACCCTCCTCTCTAGGTTAGTCTAGGAAGTTGTTCTGCTACTTAACTTCCTTACAGAATATACAATATTACATAAATTAGGCCACCTAGACTAATGACACATAATGCAACCTACTTCAAGAGATAAAGGGGACTCAAACATATCACAAAACATTCTTCTAAAACTATTACTAAAAACCACACACATTAACACATCCTCCAAAGTTAGCATTGAATGAAACATGTAGATAAACAATAAAGAATCTTGACGAGTCAGCCCCAACACATTCTCCAATTTAAAATATATTGTGCAAATCTACACACGCCATAGTGAGACCCATATCAAACCCAAGATCAACTTCTAATGTATATACAAACCAAAAGAGCATTATCAAAATATGATACACTGCCTTAGTTAGCCAAAGACCAAAATAGTTGATAACGCTGAACACATAACATCATAAATTCTCATGCTGATCAAACCAACACTAGAAAAATGAACTGGAACAATGCATGATCCATATGACTATTTCCTCCAAGATGCAACACATGAATCCAAATTTTTGAGAACTACTAAGAATTAACGCTAAACACATAACATCATAAATTTTCATGCTGATCAAACCAACACTAGAAAAATGAACTGGAACAATGCACGATCCATATGAACATGTCCTCCACTTGCAACACATGAATCCAAATATTTGAGAACCACTAAGAATTCTTTGATCTAGTTCTATTGAATAGCCTCATACTAAAAAAAAGAACAACCAACCTACCATCTGAGAAACTAAGTACCTAGAAACCTAATAGTGCAATATACACAGATCATAAAAATTTATATCCAAAAACAAGTCATATTCTTAAAAAATTAGAGAAATGAAATATATTCTTCTATTGCTACATTAAATACTCTTTCTTGTATATAAATAATATTTCCTACACATTGAAACTCCCAATACACTAGCCTTCCAAAAACACTTCATACTTAACATCACCACCCTACCACACAACAACATCTAAGCACTCACTTTTAGATTATGGAAAACAATCGCACCACATAGTGACACCAATAACATCACTAAATAGATTGAAATAATTGACAACACAACACAACATAACTCAAGTTTTCAACATAGCTTTTATGGAAGAGAGTTAGTGATGTCCTAGCTTCACATGAAATTGATTGAAGGTAGGGATAATAACAAATGTAACATCTAAGCACTTAGTAACAACCTCAACTGGAATAGTGATAGAACCTATAGTATGACTATATGAGCTTGAATTCCATCCTTAGAATGTTGCCTTCATGGCTTATGTCTCATTGTGTCCTAACTCCACTATTCCTGGTTGCAAATGGTGTGCTCTCAGATAATGCACTGTTGGCTTCCAAGATGGCATATGAAGAATGGATTGATAACTTGTAGTTAACTGACACTATGATATGCAAATACTACATGGTTATGCTAAAATGCCATATGATATTTTCTATTACTATTTTCTATTTGCTTCAAAAACTCATGGATGCATAAGATTGGCTTGCAAAATGCACTTGCAGTCTCTTGAAGTCTAACTTGAAGATTAACTCTCTCAACTGAAGCTCTTGATTTTATAGACTTTGAGAGGATACGATGATGTGGCTTATATCAATGGTCATGATCAGATCTACAGATTTGGATGGTTGTGAGAAAAGGTGAAGGTTGAAAGAAAGGGGGAAGAAGAAGACAAGTGTTACTCATCTCACCTTGAATGGGTTGTTGGCTGAGGGAATCTAGGGATGGTTGGAGGAAATTTAGGCATGAGAGGACAAGTGGACTCAAGTCCTTCCTAAGATGTAGGGATGTTAGAGAAAATATAGGAAATGGTTATGAAATATGTGTATGTACACAATTTTCATTAAGTTTGGAAGTTGGAGATAATTGATAAATTAATATTTAAGAAATATTAATTTCTTTAGCCACATGTTTGATGTGTTGGCAAAGGGAAGATGAAGTGGAGATGGAAGAATGAGTTGGATAAGGGATTAAATAATTTAGAAATTATTTAATATTTGAGACTATAGGATAAGAGAATAACTATTAAATATTGGATATTTAATTGTTTGGAGGAGATAATTAAATATTAGATATTTAATAAATTAGAAGAATAGGATAATTAAATATTAGATATTTAATTAATTAGAGGAATAAGATAGATGAATTAATTAATAAAATATTAATTAATAGAAAGACATGAAAATGAATTAAATAAATTAATCTTTTCAAATTAACTATTTAATAGAAGAATAATTATTAAATAAATATAAAATATTTATTTAATTGCTTATAACCAATTTTTATGTGTATACATTTTGCCCCTCTTTGAAATGATGTCGAGACAACATTGTTTCAAAGATTAAATCAAGTCTCGATAATGCCTGATAGAGATTGAAAATCTTGATTGTGTGCCCCCTCAAGAGATTGATCGTGAAATTGTCAAAAATTTTGGTTTGAATGAATAATCTCATGATAATTGATAAAAATTTAGTCAATTAAATTCATTTGGAAAAAAAAATGAATTAAATTGCCCCATTGAAATTAATTACTCTTGAAAATAGTAAATATAAAATTAACCAAGGCTAATTTTAACTTCATTGTTATCCTTGTCAGCTTTTGGAGAAAATATTCTTACTGAGGTGGTGAAATGGTGATTCCGGTGGAGTGTCATCGATTTGAGCATGTCCGGCGTTATCAGCAACCTGTTGAGTATGGGTATTTGGTATGTATCTTATCCAGAGCCTTGTTTTCAATTTTTAATTCAAAGTTTCATGTTTTTAGGCACTTTTTGGGATTTTTTCTTTTTTTTCAATTTTTTTGGCATTATTTTAGCGCTTTTGCAGTTTGTTTTAGCGCATATGCAACTAGGTTTAGCGCAAATGCCTAGATTAGTGCATAGGCTCTGTATGTTAGCGCTTATGTTCAATATGTTAGCGCATATGCATAGGGTAGCGCAAATGTGTTGTTTGTTAGCGCATATGCCCAGAAAGGTAGCGTTTTTCCATGGATTAGCGTTTATGCCTATAGTTTTAGCGCTTTTGTTAAAAAGGATAGTGCATATGCACTAAGTTAGCGCATTTGCATTTATTTTTAGTGCATTTGTTGTAGTTTGGAGCAAATGCTCAATAGGATAGCGCTTTTGCAAAAATATATTTTTTTGATAAGTGCAAAAGCTAAAAATCACTTTGATAAGTAGATTTAACATGTGTAATACGTAGTGATGATGAAAATTGAGACTTGATTGAGTGATTGCATGCCTGATAGATGAATAGATAGGTTAATTGATTGATTTGATTGCTTTGATTGATATATTTGATTTCTTTGATTATCTTGATTGATAGATTGGATTGATTGAGTAGCTCTAAGAAACTGATTTAGTTTCTGATGTAAGAGCTTAGCAGAGTTTTTGAGTAAACTCGGTGTTTGATAAAAAAACATGATGGATAGGTTTTAAAATGTTTTGATAGTGTAAGTTGCTTCAATTTGATTTGATAGATAGATAGATGATGATTCAATTTTGATTTGATAGATAGATTTGATGATTCAATTTTATTTGACAGATAGATTTGATGAATCAATTTGATTTCTCTTGACAAAATAGGAGAAACTTGATGTTCTCCAGTGTCGGGAGAAATTACCAGCGGTGCGTCATTTAGTTCCAAAGCTTACCCAAGCTGAGATTAGACATATAGATGTCTATGGTTTACACCATTTGTTATATATGCCTGAGACTATGCAGAACAGAGGTTTGTTGATAGCATTGGCCAAGAGTTGGCACAGCGAGCATAACACTTTCCACCTACCAACGGGTGAGATTAGTGTGACTCTAGAGGATGTCTATAGGATTCTACATATCCCAGTGACTAGAGAGCTAGTGCAGTTTGATTATCAAGATCGGGTTGGTACAGAGGCTTGCAAAGTTGTGTTTGTTGATGAGAACATTGGTAGAGGAGAGATCCAATGGGTTGACATGGTGATGTATTACGAGGCTCTTCCTATTATTCTTGTTGGTTTGATTGTAGGATTTATATATCTTGATAGGAGATCACGAGGGTTTTCCATTGGATGGGGTGAGATTCTCCTTAGTATGATTCAGCATCATACTCAATATGTGTGGGGTGTTTGCATGCTGGCACACTTATATCATGATCTTCATGAGGAAGTGTATGATGAGAGTGCAAGTTTATCTACTGGATGCACTTTATTGTAGATCTGGTGGTGGGAGCACATTGTTGTTACTCATCCTATCCATCACAGAGTGTGTGGAAGGAGGTAGCCATATTTATATTTCTATGCAGGTATCCTTACTCAGCATAAGTTGGGTAAGATGGAGTGTTGGCGTTGGGTGCTTGATTCATTGGACAACATCACTTGGAGACCATATATTGATTATGAGCCATGGATGGATGATGCACAAACATTACCATGTATTATGCAGAGTAGATATCTCATTGGGCAGACACCTTTTATTGTTGAGCGATAGTTGATTGGTTGGATTTTGAGACAGTTTGGTATCATCCATCCTATGCCTACTGGTGTGACGATATATGCTCGGCAGTATAGAGATAGGTGAGATTGGGGACCGTCGTTGTTATTTGAGATTGCTTGAGCAGAGTTTGTTGCTACTCTGAGAGTGGCTTATGATATGAGATTACACATTCTTGATCCTGGGGTTACTGCATATTATGCCCAGTACATATTAGTGCATCCTTTTCCTCTCATTACTAATCCAGCAGATCCTCCTCCCAGCTCAGGAGATGAGGATGATGATTCAGATGATCCAGTTTCTAGGAGACAAAGGTGGAGATGAGAGCTTAGAGCTGCTCATGAGGCTGGGGAGGTGGAGATGATGGTGGGGATGGAGGTGGTGGTAGGAGACCTAGATGGAGGGGAGGTCGATTGAGAGTCCATGGAGGACCATTTGGACCAGCTGGCAAGATTGAGAGACCACATCCTATGGGTGGGAGAGATGTTGGATGGTTTGGGAGAGAGCATGGCAGGACTGGTATGAGATCACCAAGAGGGTTGCCATTGACAGGAGGCAGGGTGACTGGACTGGATGGGGGTTGCGGGAGAGGCATTGATTTTTTATAGATTTAGCCAGATCCTCGAGTTATTGCAGCGCATGGTGGAGATGATGAGGATCCTGAGGATCATGTTCCCTTGATTAGACGATGGGTGCAAAGAGTTACTTGGATCAAGATTCTAGTAGCTGGATAGGTTGGTGGTGAGGGGATTGGGATTCATGCACCACAGAAAGATGTACCAGAGCAAGTTGCACCAATGCATGATATGCCAGATGTGGTTATACCAGAGCATGATGTGCCAGAGCATGATACCATTGACATTCTAAGAGTATAGATTGATCAGCTTCGAGCATAGGTGCAGACTCTTATTACTAAGTGGGATAGAGCTATTAGGAGACAGCAGGATACTCAGGGCCTTCTTGATCACATTCAACAGGTTGGATCAGGTACTCTCTTGGTGAATACTATTAGAGCATTAGTTTGGGCTAGGAAGGAGACTTCCCACTGGCGACGACGATATGAGGAGGCAGTTGCAGAGAGCCAGAGAGAAGGTAGTTATCATACCACTATGCTGATGGATACTGGCAGTGGTGGGATCATGGGGCTTCCTCAGAGGAGTGGTGAGCATGGGAGACAGGCATCTGGAGGATCTTCTCATCCACAACCATAGAGACAGACAAAGTCAGGTGGTAGTGGTACAGGACAACCTTGACTTGATTTGCATTGGATGAGGCATTTGTATTGTTTATCTGATATCATTATATACTTGGACTTTTATTGTTTTATGATGATCTATATGCAGATATGGACTCTATATGATGATGATGATTTTATATCCATGTTACTCTATTTGATGATGATATTTATGCTTTGATGATCTATATGCTTTGATTATATGGATGTAGTGATTATATGTATGATGATATGATCTTTTCTTTTTATTATGATGATAATTTATATGATGATGCAATGATAAATGCTTTTGTTGATTTTCGATGATCTTGGATGCAAAATGGAAATGATTACTTTAACTTAAATGATATGAATGCAATTATCTATACGAATTTGCAAATGAATGATTGATTTGCTTTTGATTTATGATTATGTAAATGCAAATGATCTATATGAAATGTTTTTGAGTTTTTATGTAATGTTTATGATGATTATGAATCTAAGAGCAAAGATGCAACTAAATGATCGTTATAAAATGATAATGTAAATAATAATGATGACACACTACATGATAAATGAAATGCATGTAATTAAATGTAAACTAATGCAATGATAAAATTCAACTAAATGAAATGAATGACGATTAAAATGATTCTAATAAATGAATGCACCTATAATGATTAAATGCAAATTGCTTTTGTTTGTCCAAGTATACTCAATCTTGATTTATGACCATTGATCTGTTAAGGAAATGATATGCTTATAATGCAACTGACAAATGAATGCATATAATGCAACTAAATAATGAGCTAACTAAAAATTGTACTACCATTCTTCATATGTGATCTTGTAATAGAGCTTGATTTCATCATTGATCTTTTAAAATGTTGTAAGAAAATACAAGCAACTTGACATAATGATTCAAGATGACCTGAGTATTCCTTACATGGATTTTGATATAGCAAGTTAATACAAGAAACATGATATAATGGATCAAGTTGACCTGAGTATTGCTTGCAGAACAGACAAGGATTATCTCCTTTCTTGCATGACTTGGAACATCCTCCTTGATCTTTTGCTGATCATATCCTAAGACAAGTTCATACCGTAGTAAGAGATAAACCACAGATAGCAATCAAAGAAAATAATCATGCCCCATCATAGCTTCTCTAGTCATGGACATCCTTGAGTTGCATAGAGTACATGACTAGCAATAAAATCAAGATATAAACACTGAATCGTGCATGTCATTCAGATGTTCTAATGGTCATTAACTGATATAATCATCTTAATGAGTGATCTTTGATAATCCTTTATAGCTTGTTGGTTGATTCTTCATTTTCTAAGTTTGACGATTTAGTTGTTATGAAATGCCTTGGTTTTCATTGCTTTTTTATTTTTTATCTATTTCAAAACCCTTGATGTTTTTGGATTTTAAACATTCAAAAGATCACCTTAGCAAAAGGAATTAGGATTTTGCCCCCAGTGGAAACAAAAATTTATTATGGATGTATGAATTGATCAAGATCCAAACCACGGTGGGATACAAATGCAGATTGATCGATGCTGGGAAAATCTAAGATAGTGACTACAACAAGTATGTCAAAGATTGGTTAACTGTTGGTAAGCTGCATATTTCTTGCTAAATAGTTCAGAGCAATGGATGCAAAAGACGGAATGGATAAGCTAGCGATAGATAGCAACGATAGATGAAATAGGATGAAGTGGATAGGTGCATAAAGAGATCTCATAGATGGAGGAACTCACATTTTTAGATAGCGCTTGTTTACCAAGTTTTCACCATCTAAATTTATTACATTTTTTTGGATTCTATATGTTTTTTATTGATTTTTTCAAGACTTCATATGCTTTTTATTTATTTTTTCAAGACTTTATATCTCAAGAATATAATTTCTTGAGATGGATAGAATTGATAGGTTCATCAAACCAATCACCTTTAGGGGTAAATAACTTGTATGCTCCTGATCCATATGTTGCTACTATGACAAAAGGTCCTAGCCAATTTGGTTCAAAATTTCCCTTCTTTTCTCGGTCTTGTTGATTTCTTGGATTCTCCCTTAGAACTATATCTCCAATCTAGAAAATACGTGGCTTGACTCTGTGGTTATAGCTTATTGCCATTCTTTTTCGATATACTTTCAAATATTTTGTTGCAATTTGGTGACGTTCCTGAATCAGTTCTAGTTCTTGGAGTCAAGAGACTCATTGTTCTTCTTCTGGTATAAGACCGTGCAAGGATACACGTAGAGAAGGTATCTCTACTTCTATAGGTAATATAGCTTATGATCCATAGACCAAACAATATGGAGTTGCCCTTGTTGGAGTGCGGACGCTAGTTTGGTATGCCCAAAGAGCAAGATTTAGTTGAATGTGCTAGTCTTTCCCAGCTTCATTTACTATTTCTTCAAGATTTTCAAGATAGTTTTGTTTGATGCCTTAGCTTGACCATTTCCCTATGGATAATATGGAGTAGAGAACCTATCTTGGATATGAAACTATTCACATAGTTCTTTCACATCTTGATTTTTGAATGGTCTTCCATTATCAGTGATAATGGTCATAGTAACGCCATAGCGACAAATTATATAATTCAAGATGAATGATGATATTTGTTTTCCTATCACTATTGTTAAATGCACTGCTTCAATCCACTTATTAAAATATTCAGTAGCTATCAGAATGAACTTATGTCCATTAGAAGATGAGGGATTGATATTTCCTACCAAATCAAGGCCCCATTGTGAAAATGGCCATGATCCCGTCATAAGATATAACTCTTGTGCTGGTGCATGGATTAGATTTCCATGGATCTGACACTGTTTACACTTTCTAGCATAGGTGAATGAATCTCTTTCCATAGTAGGCCAAAAGTAACCCATATGAATAAGTTTCTTGGCCAATGTTAAACCACTTGAGTGTGTACTGAAAATACCCGCATGAATGTCATTAAGAACTCTCTCAAATTCATCTTTTTCAAGACATCTCAACAATGTACCATCTAGACCACGCCTATATAGGATATCAGCAATAATGGTATAGCAAGAGGACTGAAGGATAAAGTTTCTTCGTTGACTACAAGATAATTCTAGAGGAAGGATATTATCTTTCAAATATTGCTAGGTTTGATCATATAAGGATTCACTAGTTCCTGATATATGGCAAATTTGATAAGTATGTTGGGATTTGATTGTAGGGGTTAAGATATCCTCCATGAGAAATTCATAATGTTGTTGATTCTCTTTATTTTACAAGAGAGATTCTATTGTAGCCATCGCATCTGCTGCTTTATTCTCATTTCTGGGAATCTGGGTGAATGTGATTTTTGTAAAGTGTCCTTTAAATTCCTCTATCAATTGTTTGTATGGCATAAGCTTATCATCCTTTGTTTGATATTCATCATTTATTTGATTAATGACAAGTTGTGAATCACCATAGACATGCAGTTCTTTGACATTCCATTCAATGGCCATTTAAGCCCTATAGCCAATGCTTCATACTCTGCAGTATTATTGGTGCATGGAAATTGCCATCTATACAATTTCAGAATTGTGTGTCCTTGAGGTGTGATGAAAAAGATTCCTACGCCTGAACCATATTGGGTATAAGAACCATCAAAGAACAATTCCCAAAAGTTTGTACTTACTGTCAAGATATCTGCATCAGAAAATTTGATGTGCAAAGGCATGATATTTTGTAAAGGTGCATCAGCCAATTGATCAGTGATAACTTGTCCCTTGATAGCTTTTCAGTCAACATATTCTATGTCAAATTCACTCAGTATCATAGCCCATTTGGCTAGTCTCCTTGTCAATGTTGAATTGCTCAATAGATATTTGAGAGGATCTATCTTTGCTCTTAGTTTTACCGAATGGATCAACATATAATGTCGCAGCTTCTGGGTTGCAAATACAACTGCTAGACATATATTTTCAATTGAGGAATAATTTAACTCATAGCCAACAAGTACTTTGCTGATATAATAAACTGCTCTTTCTTTTCCTTCATCATCATGTTGAGCTAGGAGAGCGCCTAATGATACACTTGTTGCTGAGACATAGAGTAACAATGGTTTCCCCTTGGTTGGTGATATTAGTACTGAAGGACTCATAAGATATTCTTTTATTTGCAAGAAAGATTCTTCACATTTTATATCCCATTTGAATGGAACATTTTTATGTAGAAGATGGGTAAATGGAAGACATCTATCAGCCAATTGAGAAACAAATCTCCTGATTGATTGCAACCTTCCTTGCAAAGATCGCAATTGACTTATGTTCTTGGGTGACTCCATCTCCATGATAGCTTTAACTTTTCCAAGATCCACTTTGATGCCACGAGCTGATATAATCTATCCAAGGAGCTTTCCAGAGGTTATTCCAAATGCACATTTCTTTGGATTTAATCTCAATTGATATCTTTCTAGCCTGTCAAAAATCTTGCTTAAAATGTTCAAATCTTCTTTTCTTGTGTGAGATTTTTCAAGTATGTCATCGACATAGTCTTCCATGAATGTATGCATCATATCATGGAAAATTGTTGTCATAGCCCTTTGATAAGTTGCTCCTGCATTCTTAAGCCCAAATGGCATAACATTCCAGTAGTACATTCCCCATGCACAGGTGAAAGTTGTTTTCTCTTGATCTTCAGGTGCGATTCTTATTTGATTATATCTTGAGAAGCCATCCATTAATGAAAACATCTTGTGTCCTGCTGATAAGTCTACTATGATATCAATGTTTGGTAGAGGGAAATCATCTTTTGGATATTCTTTATTCAAATCTCTAAAATCTGTGCAGACTCTTATGCTCTTGTCTAGTTTTGATACTGGTACAATACTTGAAACCCATTCTGGATAAGCAATTGGTCTTATGAAACCCACTTCTAATAGTTTCTTGAGCTCGGTTTTGACAAGGAGAGCAATATGTGGATGCATCTTTCTTAGTTTCTACTTAATAGGTTTTTCTTTTAAATCCACATTAAGATGATGCATGATAAGATCTGGGTTAAGTCTTGGTATATCTGCATAAGACCAAGAAAAATTTATTTGTCTTTTCTTAAAGAATTCCATGTACTCTTTCCTCTCTCTTTCTGATAATGAGGCAGCAAAATGAAGTATTTTAGGATCTTTCGATGTATCAATGTTTACTACTTTTGTTGGTTCTATCAGGATAGCAGATCTCTCTTGAAAATATGCAGCAAAAATGTCAAACTTTCCATCTTCTGGCGCCTCTAGGAGGTTTTCACCATCAGATACGCCCTTTGTTTTCTCTTTTGATTGATCTAATGTTGCCATGAAATGGTTTTCAACAATAGGTCTCTTTCCTTGTTTTATTTCGCTTTTGTGACTGGAAAGTTTGGCATTTCCCTGACTATGAGAAACATCACTTGATTCTGCAATGGAAGATATCTTAGGATGGATGGTTTCAACAATGTTAAGGTACATGGCTAAGTTATGATCATTAGAAAAGATATTTAGTTTGAGGTTGTCTAAATTATCCCAATCAATTAGTTTAGGATGCAAAAGGGGTAAATCATAATCACTGTCATCATTAGGTGTTTCAATGTTCATGACATAATGATCATAGCTTGGTGTAGAATAGGTATTGTCATAGATTAAATTTTTTTGAGAATTTTCTTTCTCAAGCATTTCCGAATTAGTCTTAACAAGATTAATATTAGCATTTTGTAGTTCACACTCAAGTGGTCCTTCAACTAACGTTTGTCCCTTTAATGAATGGATTATATCCACATGCACATCTTTGATACTGCAAATTCCTTCTTGATTAACCTCATTTGCATTTAGAAGTTGACATATTTGTGCACATGATGAAGTAGATTCTTTTAATAGATTTTGTCTCCTTTCAAACTCAACTTCTTCAGGACTAATAGTTAGTCCAACTTGACTATCTCTTAGTTTTCTCATGGTTCTTCCATATCTGATCTATGTTTGTGCTTCATGTGGCATTGCTTCTTTGTCTTTGTCATTTCCTTTCCTTTTTACATACACCTATTTTCTTTGGATTATGAGTTTCTCTTGCCTTCTTTCTAACTTCATCTTTTGTTCTACTATAGACAAGTCTTCTTTCATGATAGCTACTTTATCTTCATTTTGTTCTTTACTTGATGTAGTGGATAAGACCTCTGGACTCCATTCATATTCATTGGAGTCTGTTTTTGAATCCTGATCCAAGATTACTCCACTATACCATACTGGAATGTCGTATGGTGCAAAGAGTTCTCTGATTTCCGCCATCTCTATTTTTACTGCTTCTGGAATATCTTGTGAAGATTTTGCCTTTGTTTGTATTTTCAGAACTTGTTGACAAGATTTTTCTTCACCTTGGATGATGATCTCCTCCTCTTTCTTTTCATGTTCTTCTTTCTTCTTTTGTTTATTGGTTACTATTTCGGCCGCTTGATGTAGCTTTTCTTGCCAATTTTCTTCTTTAGAAACTGATTTCTTTCTCCATTTTTGTTGTTGATGATTATGTTGCTTTTGATTAGACTTCAGGTATCCTAGCTCGGATTTATCTTCTATGGATTGTGAGTGTAGACAAATGGGTTCTAAAATACCTTGATGTTGCTTACCAATTGGTCCTTTTCCTTCATATCCCATCTTTTGCATGATTTCATATCCTTTGCCATATTGTTTTATGGGAATATTGACTTCTGTTGCTATTGCTATAGTTTTATCTTCATCTTTGTATAACCAAACAAGAATGTATTTGTCTTCATTTTCCTCTTCAAGAGTTCCAGCACTAACAAAGGTTCCTTTAAACATATGTTTTTATTTTCCTGATGTCTTTGATTGAATATCTGTAGGCTTTCCATATGACTTAGGGGAAAGTGGAAAATTTTGCAAAGAATACTTTCCCATTCCTTCATCATTTAACTTGAATTTTTCTTCAAAAGTTTCCCATAGCTTTGCTTGAATTTATTTAGTAGGATATATCGATTCTCTATTATGTGGAACTCTTGTATCTTGTGTTGGCTTCAAATTAGTGCAATATTGACTGGAATCTACAATTATAGTGATTTCTTTTCCTTCATGAGGAAATTTTATACATTGATGATATGTAGAAGGAACTGCTTGCATCTTGTGAATCCATGGTCTTCCCAGAAGAATATTGTAGGAGAGGTTCAAATCTAAAACTTGACACAATGTATCTTTTTCCACAGGTCCTATCTTTATTGGTAGCACAACAGTTCCTTTAGAAGAACGTTCTGCTTCATCATAAGCCTTGATGGTTATTTTCTTTTTCGGGTCTACTACATTCTCTGAATATACCAAAGCTTTTATCAAACTTAATGCACAAATGTTTAATCCAGCTCCTCCATCTATGAGCACATGTTTGACACGAGTTCTATTTATGGATACTTCAACATGTAAGGGAGCATTGTGAGGATGTTGCAAGGATGTGTCATCATTTTCAGAAAATGGTAAGGAATGAGGAGCTATGAGGTGTCCTACCATATTTTGGAACTGATCTATATCCAAATCTTTTGAAACTATTGTTTCCACTAAAGCTTTCTCCAAAATGTCCTTATGCATAGGTGAAATCTTGAGAAGTTCCAGAATTGATATTTGAGCGGGTATTCATTGTAATTTCTCTACTAAATTGTATTGTTGTGGATTGGGTGTTGGATCTTTTTCTATACCTAGAAAGGTAACCTTTGCTTTTCTTCTCATGATAACATTGATTGGTTCTGAAGATGAATTTTTGTTAACAATGATTACATTTACCACATCATTGTATGTATAAGTGTAATTCACTTTGGTTTTTCCTTTGTCATCTTTTAATTGGGATGATTCACCTTTTTCATAATTTGGGAGTGGAGTTTTGAAAGCCAAGTGTGATTCGTTCATTTTTATGGCTATCCATTGTAATGGTTCCATTATCGATTAGATCTTGGATAAGGTGTTTCAATCTCTAACAATCATTTGTTAGGTGTCCTTTATTCTGGTGATAGTTGCAAAAATGATTGTCATTCCACCAATTGGGCTTGACTGGTGGTTCATAATTTCTTGTTTCTGGCAAAACAATTAATTTATTAGCAAGTAAAGTTTTTAGAGCTAATTCTAAATATTCTCCAATGTTTGTGAATTTTCTTCAAGGATTGGAGAAAAAGGACTTAGCTTTGTTGTTTTCTGGATTGTTATTGCCTGGTTTTTGACTTGATAGATTGAAAATTGGTTGTTATTTTTTTTTATTACTATTATCATCATTCCCTTCCTTGTTGACATTCCTATTCCTTGACCAAAACTTGGGGTTTGTCATTGTTGTTGTTGTTGTTGTTGTTGTAAAGTTTTAGTTCTCCTTTCTTTACCATTGCGTTCTCTATTTTTAGACCATTCTCGATCATTTTGGCAAAAGAAGGAGGACATTGCATCCTTAGTTGATAACTCATTTCACTGATAATATTATCAATGAATATGTCCATTTTTTCTTGATCAGGTACATCTCGAGGATACCTATTAAACATGCATTTCCATAGTTGTAAGAAAATCATAAAGGATTCACCATTCTTTTGTTTAACATTGCAACAATCTAGCATTGTTATTTCATTACTTATATTGTAGGAATATTGTGAAATAAACCTATTCACAAGTTTTTTTAAAGGATTTGATTCTGGATGGTAATCTTGAAAACCACTCCATTGATTGTCCATTTAAACTCCAAGGAAAAAGATGCATAAGGTAAGTTTCATCATGAGTAAATTCCATGCTCATAGTACAAAACTCCCTAATGTGATCTTGAGGATCAGATTTCCCATCGTATTTGTCATATTTAGGAATCTCGCAATGTTGCGGAAATGGTATCATATTCAGATTTTTATCAAAAGGATATGGGCATATATCTTCTAATGAATATTTCTTGGAGCTTGTCCCATTTTTCATGTCTTGTATTTTTTGTTGAAGAGTTTGTACTTGTTGAGTAAGGTTTGATAAGGGATTATCTACATAGTTTCTTCTTGTTTCTTCGTGAGTTCTCTTATCACTACGCTCTTTTCTTGTGTCATCCTTTTCTTTCCTTGTTTCTTTATGACTTTCTTTGTTTACGTCCTTGTTATTTGGATCATCTATGTTTTGGGTGTTACTTGCCTCCACATCTTGTTTCAAGCTTTCTATGTTAAACTCTTGTGGTAGTTTAGCTCCAGATTTTGCCAACATCAAGAGATACTTTTCTTTTTGATTTGCCAACAATTTTTCCATTAGCCTATCAAATTTGAAATCTTGCTCAAGGTCTCTAATGGTTCTATTGATTGTTTCTTCATCAACAGTGATAAATCCAAAATTGTGGAATACAGGAGTATCTTCTTCCTCCATTTGTTGTTGTTTTCTAATTTGTTTGTGTTGGGCTCTAATCCAAACTGGCATGTGTTTATTTCAAAGTTGTTGAGAGTTTCAAAGGAAAAAGTCAATAGGTGATTATTGGTTTAGGAAGATATGCTTTGTTGATCTTACCACTACTGTTTGTTCATTGGGATAAAGCGTCTCTTTGTTGAAAGGCACATCTATGTAAAGTTTCACTGTCAAATTTTGTACCGCAGCCATGTAAGTAGTGACGAAAATGGTGTAAGGATGTCCTATGTTTCAATAAGATCTTGCGATTGATATACAAGAATCTTATCCTTTTCTAAGTAGCTTTATAATGGGGTTTTCTTTTCTTAAGGTGATACTTAAAAGTCATATAAACATTTGACAATTCACAAGTTTGTTTGATTCCAAAGTTGGTGCGATTTTGGTTTTGATATAACCTAGGTTCAAAATAGGAAAGATATATCCAAGATTAGGAACCTAGTATAGATTTGATCAAGCTTCATGATAGATGATTTGATTATCCTGATGAGAAACTTGACAAAGATGTTGATTTTTGCACTTAAGATAGTTGAATCGATAGCTTGTTAAATGTTGATGTTTACAAAACCTTTTGAGTATAACCTGTTGGATCAGCCACCTAGTTGTTTGAGCTAGTTTGAAAATACATGATGGTTTAGAGACAAACCTACTTCAAGAATTATTTTGATATTGATGTTTTGACACTTTCATTTTGATCTGGTGTTTCAAGTGTTAGAAAGCTTTTGTGTTACCCTTTTGATCAAACTTTTTCAGAAATTTGTTGGATTTTTGCTCACTCATAGATGATAATTTTATTCAATTTTTGACCATTTGGAACATGTTATAGACATAGAAGACACAATTTTTAATAAACAAATACACAAGCAAGTACAATCCCTATGGAAGACTGAGACAATAGTTGTTGAATCTCATGTGGAGTTTCCCTCGAGACTACACTATTCAAAGCAGATATTTAGATACTTGACCCCACTGGCTCCACCCTCGGCACTCACTTCTTCGGGGCAGCCAAGCACCAGTTTCCATGAAATCTCCCCATGGCAAACTTTATATCTCTACTAGGAACCGTATGTATGTGAGCCGCTTTAGAGGTCCGACCTCTTGTGCTAACAACTAGGAGGATTTTGGCAACTAGTACAAGTGGTTTTTAGTAAAGGCTTCCGGTCATGTGGCCATACATGCGGCACTTTTAGCTCTGTAAATATAGAAGGTTCCTAGCCTATAGAGGTTACGCTCCATAGGGTTTATGGGGAAACATAGTGTCGGTATGAACTTATCAGCACATGTTGTTTGGGACTTTCATCACAAACATGATTTATTTATAGTGGATTGGAAGGACTTGGTATTAGCCCATTTCCAGTTTAGGTCGTTCCCCTCTCACTAGCCCCCTCAAGGCAGCTCGGGAAGGCAAGCCCTCTAAAAGGATTTTAATTGCTTGAAAGTAAAGAAAGCATAAAAGAGTGGGTTTGGTTTTTTGGTCACCCAATTAAGGGGAGAGCATATACCTACCACTTTCGAGACATGAAATACAAGTGTTCTTTTTAACCTTTTCAAAGAAATCATTGGCTAAGTCCTATTTGGAGATGTTGCTCCAACAAGCATGGTATTCATTTTAGCCCTTTTAAAAGTCTATGTACAACTATTTTAGAGAAAATACCAAAAATGCAAGTTGCATGCTATCAATTCATCCTCTTAGTTAAACTAGATGAACAAGATATGATATATTACTTCCCAAATGAAGACTTTTAATTAGCTAGATGATAAAATGCATAAAATTTG
The DNA here is from genome assembly GCF_030272615.1 of Cryptomeria japonica. Taxonomy (NCBI): domain Eukaryota; kingdom Viridiplantae; phylum Streptophyta; class Pinopsida; order Cupressales; family Cupressaceae; genus Cryptomeria; species Cryptomeria japonica. The sequence continues at coordinate 440,910,189 of NC_081413.1, read as the reverse complement.
TCTTAAATGCCATCCTGCACATGCATGTTAGTAATCTGAAAAATCTGATTTCTTAGACATTCAGACCTGCAAGAAAATTTGTTAGTTTTATAAACAGAAGTGCTAACCTAATATATGCGCTATCTTTCTATTCAAAAGCACTAAACTGCAGATCAAAAGTGCTAACTTAGACTACAAAAGCGCTGCTCTGTGGATACAAAAGAGTGATTTATTTGACATATGCCCTAACCTATGATGCAAATGCGCGAACCTATGATGCGAATGCATAGAATTTAAGACAAAAGCGCTAACCTATATGACATATGCGCTAACCTATGATGCAAATGTGTAGTTTTTCAGACAAAAGCGCTAACCTATGATGCAAATGCACTAACCTATCGAACAAAAGTGCTATCAGAATTCACACATGCGTGAATCTGCATTACAAATACGTTAATTCTACTTTATGTGAGATTTTTAAAGGTATATGCGAGGTCTATGAGCCCCACGGTGGGCGCCAAAATGTGTGACCTTGAATTCCATCCTTAGAATGTTACCTTCATGGCTTATGTCTCATTGTGTCCTAACTCCACTGTTCCTGGTTGCAGATGGTGTGCTCTTAGACAATGCACTGTTGGCTTCCAAGATGGCATATGAAGAATGGACTGATAACGTGTCGTTAACTGACACTATGATATGCAAATACTACATGGTTATGCTAAAATGATAATGCTAAAATGTCATATGACATTTGCTATTACTATTTTCTATTTGCCTCAAAAACTCACAGATGCATAAGATTGGCTTGCAAAATGCACTTGCAGTCTCTTGAAGTCTAACTTGAAGATTAACTCTCTCAATTAAAGCTCTTGATTTTATAGAATTTGAGAGGATAAGATGATGTGGCCTAGATCAATGGTCATGATCAGATCTACAGATTTGGATGGTTGTGAGAAAAGGTGAAGGTTGAGAGAAAGGGGGAAGGAGAAGACAAGTGTCACTCATCTCACCTTGATTGGGTTGCTGACTGAGGGAATCTAGGGATGGTTGGAGGAAATTTAAGCATGAGAGGACAAGTGGACTCAAGTCCTTCCTAAGATGTAAGGATGTTGGAGAAAATATAGGAAATGGTTATGAAATATGTGTACATACACAATTTTCATTAAGTTTGGAAGTTGGAGATAAATGATAAATTAATATTTAAGAAATATTAATTTCTTTAGCCACATGTTTGATGAGTTGGCAAATGGAAGATGAAGTGGAGATGGAAAAATGAGTTGGATAAGGGATTAATTAATTTAGAAATTATTTAATATTTGAGACTATAGGATAGGAGAATAACTATTAAATATTGGATATTTAATTGTTTGGAGGAGATAATTAAATATTGGATATTTAATTGTTTGGAGGAGATAATTAAATATTAGATATTTAATTAATTAGAGGAATAAGATAGATGAATTAATTAATAAAATATTAATTAATAGAAAGACATGAAAATGAATTAAATAAATTAATCTTTTCAAATTAACTATTTAATAGAAGAATAATTATTAAATAAATATAGAATATTTATTTAATTGCTTATAGCCAATTTTTATGTGTATACAATGACAAATGAAATCATCATGCACTTTAATCATAACATCTAATTTTTCATATGTTTCTTGATGAATTTGCTTAGTAAAGAGTTGTTATTTAGTAATAGCATTCATGATACATACTAGATCAATGAGCACCCCTCATGATAACTTTCCTTTAATGTGCACAATAATGTATAATGGTCCATCGGGTGCTTCAATAGTCTCCCTAGAATCAAAGGTAATTCAAGGTTTAGGTTAAGGTTTATATTGTTCAATAAGATTCACAATGGTTCTTGATTCTATGTCTGCATTATTCAGAGTAATTGTGAGTGGCTTGGATTCAATGAAATTAGTAGAATGAGAAGGCAAAGGATTAGAAAAATTTTGAAAATTTTCATTAGGAGGTGCCATGGATTTTTTTCTTTAATCATTCTCACCCTCCAAGAATATGGTATTGGAATCAATAAGGTCTTGGACCTTATGCCTCAATTTGTAAGACTTTTCAATGTCATTTCCATCTTGATGATGGTATTGGAAAATGTCTTTATGGTCAAAAAAAGTTTGCAAAGTCTTAGAGTGGTCTATAGGTTTCATGGAAGGAAGTTGCAACACATTAGTATCCATCATTCTAAGAATTATACTATGTAAAAATTTAGAAATTTGAGTTATTTATTTTCTAAAGTATGACGATAAAGAGGCCACACCTATTTTGTGGCTTTCACTCATGTATTTATATGATTGAAAGAGTTGTCATTGATCTTGATGAAGCATTTTTTTGTTTTTTGTTTTTGAAACTTGTTGAATGATTGTTGAGAAGTCTCATTCTTCTCAACAAGATCCATTAAAGAAGAGAATTCAAAGTGGATCATTTGAAACTAATAGATATGAAGCACAACACACAATTATCATCAATTAAAACCATTAATGATAACCATATCAGGACCATCAACCTCACATTTTTAAAAATATCCCCCTTTATCATTGATGGCAACATCCATCGACAAAAAAAAGAAAACTCTCTTTCTATATCTTTGCAACTCTGCAACCCTCTTTGCATCACCATTTCTCTTCATCTCTCCCCCTTTGATATCAAGGACAAAGGTGAGCACTTCTCCCCCTAAGAAACTTACTTTGTGCCCCCTAAGAGGAAGCCCCCAAGCAATAGTCCAGACAAGAATGATCATGAAATTTACTAGACCAATGTACATCCAAATGCACATCAGTTAAAACTAGGAAGGGGTAATACCCCTAACTTCTGGTAGAAATACTCAAAAGTATCTTTACATAACGCCTTTGTGAAGATATCTACAATCTCCTCTTTCATAGGTACATACTCAATCCTTAGTTCATTATCCAACACCTTTCCCCTCAATAAGTCATACTGAATAGATATATGCTTTGTTCTAGAATGCTATACTAGATTTTTAGAAATGTTTATTGCACTAGTGTTATCACACATAATTGAGATGGGTTCATCAAACAACACACCAATATCCTTCAAAGTCTGTTTCTTCTAAAGTACCTATATACAACACAAATATTCTACAATAGATTTAGCTTCAATAGTGGATAGAGACATAGAATCCTTCTTCTTACTTGACCAAGCAACTAACTGGGAGCCAAGGAAAAATGCTCCACCACTTGGCATTTTTTTGTCATCAACACTTCCTACCCAATCTGCATTTGTATAAGCTATCAATGTGAAACCTGAATCTTTGGGATACCATAATCCAAACTCTTTTGTTCCCTTCAAATATCTGAAAATTCTTTTTACTACAACATGTGATTCTTTTGGTTCTTGTTGAAATCTAGCTGCTAAACAAATAACATGCATGATATTCAATCTGGTAACAATCAAATATAGTTGTCCTCTAATCATTTATCTATACTTACTTGCATCAACCCTAGGAAATTTATCATATTTTGTAAACTTTCATCCAGTGGTCATAGGTGTACACACCAGTTTGGAATTCTCCAACCCAAACTTCTTTAACAATTCTTTGACATATTTAGACTGAGAAATGAAAATTCCTTTGCTATTCCAATTCACTTGCAACCCTAGAAAGAAATTTAACTCACTGATCATGGACATCTCAAATTCCTTCTACATCTTACTAGCAAACCTTATGTACAAACCATAATTTCCTCCAAATATTATGTCATCAACATACACTACAATAATTAAGATTTTAACTGAATCAACATTGAAGTAAAGATTATTGTCAGCAGATCCCTTTTGAAAATCTTGACCAATCAAATACTTGTCTAACCTTTCATACCAAGATATAGGATCTTGTTTCAATCCATACAAATCCTTCGTCAACCTACAAATAATATCTAGATCATCTCTCAACTTAAATCCTTCCATTTGTTCAATATAAACTTCTTTCGGTTCTCCATTCAAAAATGTTGATTTTACATCCATCTGATAAACTTTGAAATCCCTAAAAGCTGTAAAGGCTAAGAACATCCTAATAGCTTCCATCTAAGAAATTGGACCATATGTTTCCTCAAAGTCAATGATTTCAACCTGGGTGTAACCCTTGCAAACCAACCTTTCTTTGTTTCTTACAACCTTTCCATCTTCATCCAACTTTTTCTAAAATACCCACTTTGTTCTGATTACCTTTTTATCTATCAGTCTGTGTACAAGTTCCCATGTTTGATTTTTCTCAATCTGGTCTAGTTCTTCTCTCATTGCCTTCATCCAATTTTGATCATTGCAAGCTTCTTCTTCTTCTAGCTTTGATTCAGTTTCAAAAAGTAAACATAACAAAACTTTCTCTTGAGCTACCTTCCTTCTTGTGATAATTCCCTTATTCTTGTTTTTAATAATCTAATCCTTGGAGTGATTCCTCTGTACATACCTTGAGGTCTTTTATGTAGTTGTTGGAGCATCCTAAATTTTGTTTTCCTTTTCTTCTTCCTTATTTTCCTCTCCCATTCATTTGTCAAAGGATTAATCCAATTCATATCTTTTTGATTTATCAGTGTCTTTAGAAATGTCTTCATCAACCTTCACATTTGCACTTTCAATAAATTTTTTTAATCTTTTGTTTTAACATTGGTATGCCTTGATCCTTGTAGAGTATCCTAGGAATATGCCTTCATCTACTCTATTGTTAAATTTTTTCCATGATTATCTTCATTTCTCGAGATATAAAATTTTCTTCCAAATACCTTGAAATACATCACCATCAGAATCCTTCCCTGCCATAGTTCATATGATGTCTTCCCATATCTTTTCCGGAATAAAATTTTATTAAGGGTGTATATTGTTGTGTGTATATCTTCTCTCCAGTAAACCTTTGGTATTCTTTCTCCTTTGATCATCATTTTGGTTACCTCTTATATAATTCTATTCACTCTTTCTACTACACCATTCTACTATGGTGTTCTCAGGGTGAATAAATTGTCTTCTAATTCTAGGTTTCTCATAGAAATTGTTGTACTCATAAAAAATGAATTCTCCTCCTCTATCAAATCTCAAACACTTCATTCATCTACTAACTTCATTGTCAACTCTTGCCTTGAATATATTGAACTTTTCTAATGCTTCTAATTTCTCTTATAAAAATGCAACCCATGTCATTATAGAATGATCATCAATTAAAAGAATGTAATTTCTCTCAAATTGTATACTCCTTGTTAGGACCATATAATATTGTGTGCACTAAGTCCAATAGTCCTATAGAAGATTGTTCCTTTCCTCTAAATGTTCCTTTTCTCTTCTTTCCCTCTTGACATTCATTGCAAATATTGTTCTCTAGTTTGGTTAACCTTGGTAAATCTCTTATTGCACTTATTGATCTAATCTTCACCAAATTGTCAAAGTTCATATGACAAATCCTCCTATGTCAAAGCCAGCTATCATTGAACTGAGATAACAAAAAAATTCTTCTAGCTCCTTCTAGCAAATACATGTTTCCATTACTCATTTTCCCTACTGCAATAACAGTTCTTGATCTCCTCCTGATCTCACAACCACCATCCTAAAAAAAAAAACATTGTAGTCATTTTCGCATATTTGTCCAACACTTAGGAGATTATGATGCAGCCCCTTCACATAGTAAACATTGTTAGTATTATGTTTTCCATCAAAAGTAATAGAGCCAATTCCCACAATTTGTGTTGTCTGATCGTCTCTAAACCTAATAGAACCTCCATCATATTTTTCAAGTTTTAGAAACTTACTCTTATCACCGGTCATATGATTTGAACATCCGCTATCAATCAGCCATTCATTTGTATCTCTTCTAGTATCTAAAGTAGTAGAAACGGCTTTGACAATCTCTAGAAATAACATGTTAGAAATATTAGTCTTAGGTACACCTTTGTCTACTAAAAAAAAATAGTCACCTTATTCATAGTCTAGTTCATCATCTGAGATACAAGCATCATCTTTAACATAATAGGATTTCTTATTAAACTTATCTTTATTTTCTATAAATTTTTGTCTTGTTCCTTTTTGTCAAACATCGAATAGCTATGTGACCAATCTTTCCACATATAGAACATTTAAGAGGTAACATACCTTTATATTTGTCAATGTCTTCCTTTAGCTTCCTCACAAAGTTTGCTTAAATCTCATCCAAGCTTTCATCATTCGATTCTTCCTCAATAGCTTTAAAGGATATCTTGAATTTAGCTTTGTCTTTTCCAAACTTCCTCATCTCAAATGCGATCGGAGTGGCATATAGTTTTTTCTCTAGTGAACCTATTCAAATCATAGACTTCTTCAATAGAAGAGATCTTATCACTGTATCTTTCTGGTAGGTTCATCAAAATATTCTCCATTATGTCTTCATCATTTTTAGGTGCTACCAAGTTATCTAATTTCATTTATACACTATCAACCATTTTAAAATAGCTTGTTATATCCTCTCCTTCCATTCTCAAGTTTTGATATTTGCACTTAACAATCAACTTCTTTGATAATTTGACTCTATCGTTTCCTTCATAGATTTCCTATAACTTTTCCCAAACTTCATGAGAAATATTTAATGAAATAACCTTTGTTAATTCATTTTTTAATAAAGCACTAAAGATGGCACACTTTGCTATTTCATTCTCTTCATAAGATTGAATCTCATCCGGGGGTAAGACCATTTTCCAACAATACATACTTAGTCTCTACTTTCCAAGTGTTGTAACCCAAGGAGATTAGGTAACCTCTCATCTTAACTTTCCAGAAGCCATAGTTGAATCCCTCAAAGATAGAAATAGTTATTTTATGTTCCATTGGATCTACCTCAAGTGATTAAGCTCTTTTCCAAGGAACCAAAGATTTGATACCAATTATTAAATGTTCATACAACTGAGAGGGGGGATGAATCAGTTGTCAATTAAAATTTTAAATTCTTCCATAGATATGGAATAACCAACTTATAAATTATTTAACATGAAACACACACATACACATAGAACTCATACACACATTAGATATGATGTGGAAAACCCAAAAAGGGAAAAACCATGGAGAATGTTAGTTCTCAATATATAACACCTATTAGGGTGACACCAGTTAAGGTTATTTTTATAAAGGTGGATCACTTCCAAAATGATCATTGTAGGAGGGCTCACTGCCTAGAAAGGCTCATTGCTAGAAGAGTAAGAAAGAAAAGAAAATCCACCACTATAACCCAACTATCACTAACTGCAATGTTAGAACTACCTTTGGTGCCTAAAAACACTCTACACACCTTCACACAACTTCTCACATCAAAAATCATTCGGATTTATCTTTTCAATCTTTCATATTTTCCATACCTCATCATTTTGATCATCCTTTACTTATACTATCCTCCTGACTACATAACCTTCCAAGTTGGCCAGACATAATTTAAAATAGGTCCACACTAAACACTTTGGTGGTGGAAAGGAATGAGAATTGGACCAAACCGCAACACACTTCATTGGTCAAATCAACATATTACACATGCATCACAAATACTATAGCCAAAACATGATTCATATGCTACACAAGTGTCATTACAAAATCTCCAAATCTAAATTAGAACAATCCCAAAATAACACTTCTCATCTTAGCAAAACAAGAATGGAACCAAGATGAATATGAATCCAAGCAATCAACACCATATCTAGAAAATGGAGAAATTCGTATCACAAAGAACACTATCAAGCACTGAACATTATCCAAAGCACAACTTCCAAAGCACCAATTAGTTCAAGAAACATATTCTGGACCACCAAATCAAAAAATCAATACTAATACAGTATGTTAACATCAATGGCAATCATTAATGACAGCCATATCAACACCATCAGCATAACATTTGCAACACCTTTGGGGGATGAAGTCAATTCAATGCAAATCTATTTCATGATATACATTATTTATTATAAAAGCATACTGACCCCAGAGTTAGTCGAACCCTTATGTGCTTTGTGACCATTATCCTTTGATTTGTCCTTTCTTGGGAGCATATCATTGTGGTAATGTGCTTGTCTTTTGGGTGCATGTATGCTACTTTAAAGCGATTGCTCCCGGTAAGGCGCATTCAATCACTTTAACATGGGGGCATACACTCCACTCAATGTTTTACTTTATACATGTAATGTTTGCCAAGAATACCCTAGAGAAACTAACTGACTAACTACAAAATAGAGAATTTTTTTTAAAAGAGAGAGAAAAATACATGAATCTTAAGATAAACATACATAAAATAAACATGATCTCATAACTAAAGTGCACAAGTGGAAACATTTATATCATTTAAATTTCATATCCCTAGAGTAATCCCAACATCATTACTAAAAAAACACTAAAGTAAATATATATGAAACATTACTAGCAAGGATACATGTATTTTCCCTTACTTATCCTAATGAACGTTTTACAACATAAACAAAGAAATGCAACCATTTAACCCCTTTACTACTCATTCATGAATTACAACATATCTAATGTATCTAATGCTTCTAACACATCAAATTCATTCTAATTTACCAAATGATTATAAAATAACATTCCTAACATACTAGACATTCTATATATTCCTAAAATATAGCCAATACTTTTCTATACATAAGTAATTATATAAAAACATTATTACATAACATATTACATCTAGTCAGGGATGGGGAGCGGGGAGGATAAGGGGAGCGGTCGGGCCCAAAATTCATTTTTTTTGGGCAAGAGTTCTGGTTCAGCACTGGGACAATATGTTGCAGGAGATTTAGAGAGTAATGTGGAAGGGGGGAGCTTAGGTGGTAAAGATCTCGATGCTCCTTTAGATTCGGGGGAACTAGGGGGAGGTCCAAGACCATGTGAGGAGCAAATAGTAGGAGCCAGTGGGAATGGGCAGATTCAAATTTCAAATTTGGGAGGTGACAAACTGAAAGTGGCTCTAGGATAGAAAATGGCAAGTGGTTCAGACGATACTATGGAAGGAAAATATTCTTTTGGGAAGGATCTCAAGAACCCATTGAGCTCAAAGGATCTTAAGGGGGGACCCAAATCAAATGGACACATTGGCAAGTGGTCCTCTTTGTTTGGGGTCAAACCTAAAGGTAAGTCATCCTTGCCTCCGGTCAAAAATACATCGAATGTGTCTCAGGGCAAGTTCGTTATTTCTATTCCAAACCAAATCATAGACCATAATATTGCTAGAATGGAAAATACTTTGATTGGTAAATATTATGGGACGAGAATGAATATTGAGGTAGTTTGTGGGTTTGTTAAGAGGAAGTGGAGCTTGAAAGGTCAGGTAGATGTGGTTGCTATGAACAAAGGATGCATTTCCTTCTCATTCTCTTGTGAGGAGGATCATAGAAACATCCTCTACATTGGTTCCTAGGTGATAGGAAAATATATCATGTACATCCAGAAGTGGTGCCCTAATGCAGGCAGAGAAAAAAAAAAATTGGTCCAAGTTCCTGTCTGGATAAAGCTACCTGGGCTCCCGATGGAATATTGAGAGGAAGATGTGCTTGCAAGAATAGCCAATGCCTTTGGGGAGCTTATTGCTATAGATCCAGTCACAACATCCAAAATAAGACTTATTTATATCAGGATATGTGTAGGAGTTGGGCCCGAAACGGATATGCCAGAAGAGATAGAGATAGAATCTAAACTTGGTAAATGGAAGCAAAATATTATTTATGAAACAATCCCTTTTACTTGCTTTCATTGTAAGAAAGTTGGGCATTGGGATAAAAAATGTCCTAGTAATATGGTTAAACCTCAATCCCAACCCAAAGTGTGGAAAAAAGTAGACAGCTCTTTGAAAGCTTCGGATTCTAATAATCAAGATCAGGAAAAATAGTCCCAGGTTGGTAGGACAGAGGAAGAGTTCATCAAGGAATAGGAAAATGAATCGAATAAAGAAGAAAACGAAAAAATAGCTCATTAGGAGAAGGAGCAGAATGGAAAGGATTTAGATTATGGAGAAAAAAAATCACAAGTTAGCAGCCAAAATGAGGAAACATAAGAGGATAAGATAGAGAAAAACTCAGATAATGATGAGAATAATGGAGATAATCAATCCAAAGACAATAAAGAGGAAGGAGACAATTTCAACTTAGTTTCTAATTCTATTGAATTAGAAAAAGAAATAGACTGGATCCAAGATGCTCAACCTGATAACATTCTAGATCAAGGGATGTCAGAGATCTCATTAGCCTCTCCAGCTAAGGTAAAGCTGACTTTTCTGGAGGATAAAGAGCCAAAATGGGGAGATGAGGATGACATCAAAAAGGTACTGGGAAAGAGTGAGTCTAAATAGGAGGAAGAAGAAATAGCGGAGGATAAAAGAAAGATCAAGCAAAAAAAAAGAATAACAACAATATCAATAACAACACATCAACTAGAAATACCAGAAGTGGGCTTGGGGATGGAGGAGCGCAGCATACCTCTCCAAGAAGATATTCAAATGCAAAGAAGAGGACAATAGAAACAAGCAAGAATATTATAGATGGGACTCAAAGAACCATCTTTGAGGTGGGTATTTCTAAAAAATCATGAAGATCATCTCTTGGAATATTCGAGGATTGAATAATCCTCACAAACATGATTTAATAAAAAGTATGATTAGAGACAAAAACCCAGATTTTTTTTGTTTCAAGAAACCAAGATGTCAAAAGATAAGGTAGAAGGTCTAAAGAATTTCAATAATGGAGGAGTTAGTGGTGGTAGTTCAGAAGGTGCCTCAGGAGGTATTGTTACTTTCTGGAACACAAACAATGTTGAAGGAGAAGTGTTGATTCATGACAACAATATGGCCTGTATCAGATTTAAGCATCTAAAAGATAGCATTTCATGGGTCTTAACTAATTTGTATGATCCTAACACTAAGACTGGTAGAAGTGATTTTTGGAATAAACTTACTTTATTAAGAAGTAGATTTGCTGAAGATAGTTGGGTAATTATGGGGGACTTCAATACCCCTTTGAGGAAAATGAGAAAAAGGGAGGGAACCAAACTAATCTGGATAGTAGATTGGACTTAATGGACTTTATCAATAATAATTCTCTCCATGACCTAGAGTTGCAAGGAGTTAAATTTACCTGGACTAATAGGAGTGGCGAGGATTTAATTCAGGTAAGACTTGATAGAGCTCTTATCTCCCTAGATTGGTTTAATCTTTACTTCTGTTATTTATCTGCTCATATAAGGGCAGGATCAGATCGCTATCCTATATCCTTTATGACAGAGGCTAAGAATAGGAGACATTTCCCTTATAGATTTGAGAGAATGTGGACTAAACACCCGAATATGGAAAGCAAGATCAAGGAATGGTGGCAGGTCAGTATTGAAGGGAATGCCATGTACAAAGTGGTCAAAAAGTTGAAGTTTGTTAAAGAAAATGTCAAGAGGTGGAATAAGGAATGCTTTGGGAATATCTTTGCCTCGAAAGCTACTATTCTCTCAGAGCTAAAAAATATTCAGGATGAGATTCAGAATAATGGATATACTAATACTTCAAGAGATGTTAAAGATGTAATCCTTATGAAATATCATGACATAATAGCAAAAGAAGAAACCTTCTAGAAACAAAGGTCAAGAAATGTATGGTTGACGGAAGGGGACAGAAACACTAAATACTTCCATATGTCTACACTAAAACATAAGGCCATCAATAGAATATCACAGAGTAAAGTGAATGGTAGAAGAGTTGAAGAGGAAGAATCTATGAGTATGGCTGCGATAGATTTCTTCTCCAATCTACTTGCTAAGGATCAAAATTTGGATAAGCAAGCCCAAAAGAACCTTATGGATTGTATCCCTACAATCCTGGAGGCTGATTAGAATTCTCACTTGATTTCTATCCCTTCCAATGATGAGATTCTGAAAGCTATCAATTCCTTTGAAGGCAATAAGGCGCCAGGCTTGGATGGTTTCCCCATGTTCTTTTTTCAAATGTATTGGCATATTATTGGAGATGATGTGCCTGGAGCTATGAAAGAGTTTTTGGTGCTAGAAGAATTTTGAAAGAGATAAATGGCACTTTTATTGCTCTTATTCCCAAAAATGTGGGAGTTGATTCCATGGACCTTTTCAGACCTATAAGTCTTTTCAACTCTCTTTACAAGATTATCTCCAAGGTTATAACCTCGAGAATCCTGAAGTTGCTTCCTTCTATCATTTCTCCTCAGCAAAGTGGTTTTGTCCCTGGTAGACAAATCTTGGATTCAATTATCTCAGTCCATGAAAACATTCATTATTTGTCTAATTCTAAAAAGGAAGGCTTTCTTATGAAGCTAGACTTATCTAAAGCCTACAATAGAGTGGATTGGGATTTAATGATGGAAGTTATCTCAACTTTTGGTTTTTGTTCTAGAACTATTAGTCTTATAAGGCAATTAGTTTCTTTGTCTTCTTTTTTTGTTTTAATTAATGGATCTCCCTCCCCTTTCTTCAAGTCCTCAAGGGGTCTCAAGTAGGGAGATCCTCTTTCTCCGATTATTTTTATTATCATGGTGAAATGTCTGGGGAGAGATATAGGGAAGTTGGTCGAGAAGGGGGAGTTTTGTGGTTTGAGATCATCTTCAGTGGATAAAGTCTGTTCCCACCAACAGTTTGTGGATGACTCTATAATTATGGGGAAGGCTACAGTGCAGGACTCTAGAAGTTTAAAGAAAGCTCTAGATAGTTATGGATATGCTACTGGGCAACTTATTAATTGGTCTAAAAGCTTTGTTTATTTTATCAACACTCCGGAGAGAAGAAATATTAAAATAAGTAATATCTTGGGATGTCAATTGGGGAGTCTTCTTGCATCTTACTTGGGGCTTCCCTTATGCCATGATCCTCTTGACACTTTCTGGGGAACTTTGGTGGATAAATTCCACAAGTAGCTAGCTGGCTGGAAGGGCTCTCTTCTTAGCCAAGCTGGTAAGGTTCAATTGTTGAAATCAACTCTTCAAAGTATCCCTCTTTATGCCATTAGCCTTTTCAGAATTCCTACCAAGTATGCGGAGGCTATTGAAAAGATCCAAAGAACTTTTTTGTGGACAGGGGTTGAGGAGAAGAAGAGAATGAATCTGATTGCATGCGACAAGGTTTGTATGCCAATAAGAAAGGGAGGTCTGGGTCTTAGAAGAATAAGAGATATGAGTGAATACCTTATGGCCAAGCAGATTTGGAGAGGGTATAAAAACCAGGGAGAATGGAAACTGATATGGGACAACAAATATAAAAGGCAATGTCCCACACTTCAAATTTTCCTCAAAGCAGAAGATATCCCAATTCACTCCAATATCTAGAAAAATGTCTCTAGAACAAGAGATTTAATTGTCAGAGGTGCAAAATGGAAGATTGGGAAAAGGAACCTTATCAAATTCTGGGAAGACTCATGGCTGCTCAAGTCCCCTTTGATTGAAAGCCCAAAGTGGAGCAAATTCTAGAACCAGTGCAAGGAAAGATATGGATCAATGGTGGGTAATTACTAGCAAGATGGGCAGTGGAAGGATTTATCTTAGGTGGATCAGTCCTTGGGAAGTCTAAAAAAAATTATGAACTCTATGGTTGTGGTGGAAGAGGAAGATCAATTAATTTGGAAACTCATAGCAAATGGTAAATTCATTGTGGCTTCTCTTTATTATCATAAGTATTCTAAAATGGAGAGTCCTTGCTGGACTAAGGCCTGGGTGAAAGGCCTTACCCCTAAGATTAATATTTTTTTTTGGACAACTCTTCAAGATAAAATTCTAACTATTGAGAACCTCAGAAAAAGAGGTATGTGTATGCCTAGTGTTTGTTTTCTTTGCATGCAGAGTGAGGAGACCATCAACCATTTTCTCTTTCACTGCCTTTTTCTGTTGATGTCTATGGAAGATGTCTGGATCATTTTAAAATTAGTTGGAGTTTCCCAGAGTCAGTTCAAGAGGTTTTTAATTCTTGGCATCATCCTTCAAGGAACAAATTTACAACTTTGTTGTGTAACTTATCTTTACCCCATATGTGTTGGGGTATATGGAAAGAGAGAAATGAAAGAGTCTTCAGAGAGAAGGTGTCTAAGGCTCAAATTGTGTTTGAGAAAATAAAAAGAAATATAGTAGAAAATATGAATATAATAGGTGGTATTGCTAATCCTCAAGACAAGGATGATCAATCAATTTTCAAGAAGTGGAGATTAAAAGGTCGTGAACACTTTCAGAATGATCCTAGAGAGGGTGTGATATGGGTAAGCCCGCCCAACAGATGGATGAAAAAAAAATTTGATGGTGCATCAAAGGGTAATCCTGGTATAGCGGGATGTGGGGCGGTCCTTAGGGATGAATAGGGAAAATGCAAAATTATAAAATGTATACCCATAGGAAATCAAACAAATCATGTAGCTAAGGCTATGGCTGCATACCATAGGATGGTCCTGGCTAAGGAAGCCAATTGCACTAGAGTCTAGTATGAAGGAGATTCATTGAATATAATCAATTATTTGAATAATAAGTTCCCACCTTCTTGGTCAATAAGAAATGCTATCAAAGAGGCTAAGAAAATTAGTGAGGAATTTGAAATGTGTGTTTTCACACGTGTATAGGGAAGCAAACTCATGTGTAGACTGGGCTGCCAACCTAGCTTTCCAAATAGAAGATATTATTACTACTTATGGTGAGAGTGAGCTCGCATGTGAAGTGAAATCTCTGCTCGATTTGGACCGTATCTAGATGAGGCAATGTGGCACCATCAACTATAATTTCTAAATGCCTCCTCTTATTTTGAAGCAAGGTTATTACTGAGGTAATGAGTATTTATTCAAGTGTCTTTTCATTATTGTTTGGCATGAATTCAGGGATTTTTTTCAGGGCATCCACATAAACCAAAGAAGAATATTTGGAGCCAAGAGAAGGAAATTTGGGGATAGTGAAGGAAAAATGGGAGGAAATAAAAAAAGCTTTGAACCTACCACTTGCTCAAAATGGAGGAAAAACAAGGAAGTGTGGGATATCCTTTAGGAGGGGGGTTTGAGTGTTTTTATGGAGAGGCTTAGTGGGAAAGATCCTATGGTTACCAAACATTTTATTAAAAACTGGAAGAATGGCAAAATCTTGGTTGGGTCCCAGATGATGGTTGTAGATGAGGAGATTATTGCTGAAGCTACGAGGATGATAACTGAGGGCATGAAATTTTATAGGGACCGTAGCATCTCTGATAAAGTAGCGGACAAATTCCTTGTCATGGATGATGAGAGGAAGAAGATGGTGAAAGTCGACAACTCCTATCATTCCCCTAAACGGATATGCAGGCCATGGAGGTTTGTTTTATTCGCTACTATCACCTATATTACTTTGGATGGTAGGTTTACTAGAGCCTATGGTCACCATTTTGTTTTTCTCAACCATTTCCGCCATGGGGAAAAGGTGAGCCTGTCATATTATCTAGCTTGCTCTATGGACCATACTATCAAGGAGATTCAAAAAGATCCCAAAGGTGACCATTCCCTTCACTAGGGTCTTATGGCTCTTGTCTATAAAGTTCTTAAAGGGAGGTGCATTGAAAAACCTATTAAAGGAAAATATGCAAGAGATGAGGACACGAAGAGTGAAGCCAGTGGCTTTAACTTTGATTTGATGATTGAGGGGACTCGGAGGAGACTAGCAGAAAAGGTAGGAACAAGGCTAAGAGGAAAAGGATTGTGGTGGATTCAGATATTTCAGAGTCTTGAGGCCAAATCCTTTGAAGGGAAATTTATTAAAAAAAAGAAAGGGAAAGTTACTCGAAAGAAAATGCAGAGGAAGAAGACCAGCAAGGAAAGCAATAAAGATATAAGCCAAATCCTGATTGATTCTGAAGAGGAGGGAGAGGAGAATAAAAAAGATAAGGGATAGGATAAGGAGGGGGAGGAGAACCCGGTCATGGGCAACATTGAGGGTTTGAACACCCAAGGTATGCAGAAAGAGGAGCAAGAGGAAAAAGGTGGTAAGCTTAGTGATTGTGTTGGTGAAAATGTGACTATAAAGGGCTTCGGTGAGACCGTTGGTACAATGGTGAAGGAAATAGAAAGCTTGAAGAAAGATATAATGACTGTCAAAAGAGCTACAGTTGGTGAGAAACCCCTGAAAAAAAATGTTAAAGAATTGGCAGTTGCAATTAATAATGTGGAAGCCATTGAAATCATGGTGGGTAAAATTATGGCCACTTAAAAAAAGGTTAAAGAGATGGAAGAAAACAAGGAGGTGAAAGGGATGGAAATTGATATGAACAATTTGGGTAGTAGAATTGATAAGATGGAACTCATTGTTAAGAAGATTGTAGAACAAAACTTCCAGATCCTCAAAGGTTTGGTGGATAACATGAACATCTTGATCAATAGATTTGAGAACAACATAGAGAAGGATGTTGACAAGGAACAACTAGACAAAAAAGGTCATGAGAAGAGGACCAGAGCCAATACTAGGATCAAGGGCGGCATCAAAGGTCATGAGCTGGAGGAGTTAAAGACATCGATGGACAACATGAAGAAGATGGTTGTCCATGTTGAGGATATCATGAAAAGTATATAGCTATCTCTGTCTTTGTCTCGGTAGTGATCTCGTTTTTTGTCTTTTTGTTGTCGTTCGGCTTTTTGAATGTTGTCTTTTTCTGGTTTTTTTAGCAATGTTATGTAATGTGGGTTGTGATCCTTTTTTGTTTGGTTGGGATCTGTTTTAGTTTTTGAAGTGATCAGGCATGGACTTTTCTAGTTCTTATGATATATCCTGCTTTGTAAAAGGTTCGGGTTCCTTTCAAAAACCTTCTTTTACTTAATCAAAACATATTACATCTCATACAAGATAATCAATAAAAATATACATTATTTTCTTTGATATAAGTTATTAATACAACAATCACCCGAATAATATTCAAATTACATGTTGTAATGATTTTCCTCAAACATATAGAATAGGTCATATATGCTCCATGAATCCATAGAATAGGCATTGAAGAGAAGCATGCAATCCTCAAACATGCACATGAACATCCAATGAAGAAAATCCCAATGGAAGAAGGCATCAAACCACTTGACCATGTGGAACCAAAAAGGTTCGCCCCCTGTGCTCCAAAGAATGACATTTAAAGTCCCACACATGGTTTAAACCTAGGATGAGACCTAACATCTAAGGAAACATAAAACATAGGATGATTCACCATAAATATTAACAACATAAAACATAGGCCAAATCACAAAACAAGACTTAACCACAAATCAAAAAGACTAAGGTAGTAGGACACACATAGAGAAGAGTGTCATCACATACCATCAACAAGGGTTTCCCTGGTAGTCTCTCTCTAGACCTTCATGCTCAAGTGATACCCATGCATAACTGACTCAACCTTTCGTCAAGACAAGGGAGAACAATCATGCCAACAAGGCTTTCCCTAACTCATCCTGAGCTTGAACTAGCATTCTAGGCCATGAGTGGGGCACACAATTCTCTTGTTAATGTGAAAGCTACCCAACCCATAGATTAATTAATTAATATTATCACTTTATTACAAAAACTTAAATGAGATTCCTTGGCAGCCACTTGGGTTCCCTGAAACCCCCTTGGAATCCACTCCCCCTATCATGTTCCTAAAACCTAAAGTAAAGATATAAACATAGAGAATCTCATAAAATCATATGATACGATATTACAAAGATTCCATATCATAACTTGAACCACAATTGTTAGCATTATGTTATATGTTGTCATTGATGTCAAATCTCGTGGTCTGGATTAGGTTCGGATGTGGTATGTCAAGAAACAATGTATGTATGAGATGGTGTTGTGCATTTGGAGGTTTCCCAAAATTCTTGGATGACTTGGTTTTTTGGAAGATGTGTTGCTAATATAATTCAGTTCTATTCTTGGGTTCATTTTAACTCAGAAGTCAAGATCTTGGTCTGGAAGTCGCAATTGTGCTATGACAATTGTGTAGCATATGGATGATATTTTGGCTTTGGCTTTGGAAAAGTGTTTATTGTGTTGATACATTCGATCAGGAATATTGTGATGAGGTCTACTTCTCATTCCTTCCACTAACAAAATGTTTAGTGGAGAATTATTTTGGAACGTTGTCTTGGTTGACATTGAGGATCATATTTTTCCAGATTCATTATATATAGAGGTTGATTTGGATGAGTGGAAGTATGGCTTTTTGTGTTGAAGACATGTGATATTGAAAGAATCTATTTTATGTATTAGATTTGTGTTACGGATTATTGTTGGAAGCAGTTCCAGATGTGAAGATCGTGTTTCAGTGGTGGATTCTCTTTATCTTTCTTTCTTCTTCGACAGTGAGCCTTTTTCTAGGTAGTGAACCCTCCAACAGTGATCCTTTCTGGGTAGTGAGCCCACCTAGAGTGAGAATCTCAACAATGAGCCACTCTTTTGTAAAAATCACCTTAATCAGTGCTTATATATTGAGAATTAACATTCTTTGTGGTTTTTCCCTTCTTGGGTTTTCCACGTAAATTTGGTGCCTCTTGTGTTTGATTTGTTATGTGCATGTGATTTGGTGTTTATCTATTCTCTTAATTTTGTGAATCATTCTGGATCTGACAATTAAGCTTAAAAGTAATCTTTGTTGTCAATTGATTTGCTCCCCACCTCTTAGTTGCCTAGATATTCAACAACAACAACTTCTTAATCTTAATACATTATTTCAATTAATCTCATGCAATAACAAGAACATAATTTTGACAACCCAATATGCAAGCTTAGAATGAAATTCCTCAAAATCAATTAATCAATTCTAGAAAAGAGACCATAGAAAGTCACAAAATCCCCAAAATGAGCCTTTGGTCCGACTTAACCCAACACAGACTGCGAAAATTAATCAAAAATATTTAAACAGAGAAGTAGTGCTTTTGTAGAATCTTCTGGTACTTTCACTCATTCTTCGAGTACCTTTTCAAATTCTTCTAGTGCCTTTACATATTCTTCTGGTGTATTTACCACTCAGAATAGGCCCTTCAACATATATAGTGGCACATACATAACTCAGAATGACTCAAACATGACACAAATTAGTGCAAACATGACACAGAAAGATGCAAACATGGCATAGTGTAGCACATATATTTAACCAATCTAGTACATATGAAATTAGTATAGTGCTTACGACAAATAGGATAGCGCATATGACACCAGTTATAGCATAAATAAAAAAGAAAGCAAAATACAACTTAGATTCAACATAAAATTTGCCAACTAACTTTGGACAAACTTGAAAAATGATATACAACTCAAAAATGCAACAAAAAGGGGCTTTAACAACCATAAACATGATTCAACAATCATAAACAAAAAACATAATTCATAAAGTTCCATTACTCAATTACATTTTAGCAAACTGGAATCCCAAAATGCTATATTGTGATAAACCAAAGTAGGGAAACTAAAACACAAAAAATTTAGAATAACTAAGAGATATCTATCAAAATACATAGCATACATTTATTTCTCCTATTGAAAACATGAAGCATATAAGATAAGATCCAGAACCATCGACCTGGAATAACTAAGAATGGACAATGAAACTTGTAAAAAAATGAAGCACAACAAATCTAAAAATTTCAAAGAATCCACAACCAAACAAGTTCCTTCAACGCATACCCAACAATAATGCAGATTTGAAAGACAACTCAAATCACCTCAACATATGTAGAAAAACATCTTCCCAAACCAAGGTCAAAATCAAAGTCTCTCTCCGAAAAATTTCACAGGAATACAAATTTCAACTTTCACAATAATAATAATAATGATGATGATGATGATGATGACGACCAAATACAAGTCCCAAAGACCAGTAATAAAATGAAGTAAATAAATAGATAAATAAATAAATGAATAAATAAATAATTAAATAAACAAATAAATATAAATGCATAACCAATATAATTCCATAAAATAATTATTAATTTATTATAAACTACCAATAATTAAATATATATTTGTATACCTACCATTATTATTGATTTTACATAAATGAACTATATATAATAATTAATAAGTTAATTAATTAATTATAACAACTCCATAAAATCAACCCAACATAAAATTAAATAAAATACCACATAAATATATCAAGGCAACTCTAGCCAAAACACTAGAACTAACAAGACACCAACTAAGCTTGGAGTGTGACAAGTCCTTATGTCATCTCTGATAAACTAGCCATTGGGATTAGAGACGTGCTCAAACCTGTGAAATCGGGTGGAGTCGATCTCTAGTACCTGCATCTTGCATAACACCAAACATACACACACACACACAACACACACACACACACACACACACACACACATACACACATACACACATATCATGTATACACATAAAAATTGGCTATGAGCAATTAAATAAATATTTTATATTTATTTAATAATTATTCTTCTATTAAATAGTTAATTTGAAAAGATTAATGTATTTAATTCATTTTCATGTCTTTATATATATTAATATTTTATTAATTAATTCATCTATCCTATTCTTATAATTAATTAAATATCTAATATTTAATTATCTCCTCCAATCAATTAAATATCCAATATTTAATGGTTATTCTCCTATCCTATAGTCTCAAATATTAAATAATTCTCAAAATTATTTAATCCTTTTTCCAACTCACCTTCCATCTCCACTTCATCTTCCCTTTGCCAACTCATCTAACATGTGGCTAAAGAAATTAATATTTCTTAAATATTAATTCATCATTTATCTTCAACTTTCCAAATTTAATGAAAATTGTGTACGTACACATATTGTTAGGAATCTCACAAATGCTGAGAGGGGGGGGTGAATCTGTATTTAACTAGTGAGTAGAATTTCTTGAATTAAAACATGCAGAACATATTATAATAGTGTACCAGTATGCAAGAAATAATGCAATAAACAGAATTAAGAACATCCACATGAAAAGCACACCATAACACAAGCTTTTAACGAGGAAACCCGGTGTGGGAAAAACCTCGGTGGGATTTGTGACCCACAATATTCACTCACTGGCCAATAAGAGAATATTACTTACAATAAGGGCCTGCACATGCAGGAAGGCCAACTGCCTAGAGCTCACTGCTCAATGGGAAGTCTCACTAACTTATAATGAGGATTATACAAATCCAATATCTTGTACTGCTTTACCGATTGCTGCTCTGCTTCTTACATAAACCCTTAGCCTATATTTCACATAATAGGTCTGCCTAATATTTTTCCTTAATGCTTCCTCTCTTATTACCAAATGTCTACAATGATCTCTTTTATATATAAGAGTCATTATACAATTTTCCAAGTCAGCTTACAAATTTTTTACAATAATAAACAAAATATAATATAACAAAATCCTGTCAGCTTTTGTGTCGGTATACTTCTTTTCTTTGTGTCGGTATCCTAAGTGCCGGTGTAGATTGTGATCTGCTGATGCTGGTATAATGCCTTTGCCAGTGCCATGGGATTGCAAGGTTGCCATCAATGACAAAACCTTCAATCACATTCAATGTCTCATTGGAGTGTGCATATGCCAACACATATTTCATAACCATTTCCTATATTCTCTCCAACACCCTCTACATCTTAGGAAGGACTTGAGTCCACTTGTCCTATCATGCCTAAATTTCCTCCAACCATTCCTAGATTCTCTCAGTCAACAACCCAGTCAAGGTGAGATGAGTGACACTTATCTTCTCCTTCCCCCTTTCTCTCAACCTTCACCTTTTCTCATAGCCATCTAAATCTATAGATCTGATCATGACTATTGATCTGAGTCACGTCATCTTATCCTCTCAAAGTCTATAAAATTAAGAGCTTCAATTGAGAGAGAGTTAGACTTCAAGAGACTTCAAATGCATTTTGCAAGCTAATCATATGCATCCATGAGTTTTAGTTTTGAAGCAAATAGCAATTATCATATAGCATCATAGCATAATCATGTAGTATTGCATATCATAGCATCAGTTAACTACAAGTTATCAGTCCATTCTTCATATGCCATCTTGGAAGCCATCAGTGCATTGTCTGAGAGCACACCATCTGCAACCAGGAACAGTGGAGTTAGGACACAATGGGACATAAGCCATGAAGGTAATATTAGTATTTTATTTCATATGTACTTCATGTAGTTTCATTGGTTGAATTTGGATTTCCTGTAGAATTTCCATTTGTATTTTGTAAAACTAACTTATTGCAGGTAACATTCAGAGGATGAAATTCAAGTCGACACATTTTGGCGCCCACCGTGGGGTACATGGACCTCACATATACCTTTAAAAATCTCGCAAAAAGTTAAATTAACGCATTTGTAATGCAAATTCATGCATGTGTGAATTCTGACAGTGCTTTTGTTCTGCAGGTTAGCGCATTTGCACTATAGGTTAGCACATGAGCATTTTAGGTTAGCACTTTTGTTTTAAAGTTTGTGCATTTGCATTGCAGGTTCATGCATTTGTGTCCTAGGTTAGCACATTTGTTGAATAAATCACGCTTTTGTATCCATAGAGTAGCACTTTTATAGTCTAGGTTAGCGCTTTTGACCTACAGGTTAGTGCTTTTGACTTGTAGGTTAGCGCTTTTGAGCAAAAAGGTAGTGCATGTGTTAGATTAGCGCTTCTGTTTACAAACTGACAAAAATTTCTTGTAGGTCTGAATGTCCAAGAAATTAGATTTTTCAGACTACTAACATGCATGTGCAGGATGGTGTTTAAGACAAATTTAATGCATTTCCTCATCTAGTTAATTAAAAGTCTTCATTTGGGAAGTAATATATCATATCTTGTTCATCTAGATTAACTAAGAGGATGAATTGACAGCATGCAACTTGCATTTTTAGTATTTTCTCTAAAATAGTTGCACATAGACTTTTAAAAGGGCTAAAATAAACACCATGCTTGTTGCAGGAACATCTCCAAATAGGACTTAGCCAACAATTGCTTTGAAAAGGTTAAAAAGAACACTTGTATTCTATGTCTCGAAAGTGGTAGGTATATGCTCTCCCCTTAATTGGGTGACCAAAAATCCAAACCCACTCCTTTAAGCTTTCTTTACTTTCAAGAAATTAAATCCTTTAGAGGGCCTGCCTTCCTAAGCTACCTTGAGGGGGCCAATGAGAGGGGAATGACCTAAAGTGGAAATGGGCTAATACCAAGTCTTTCCAATCCACTATAAATAAATCATGTTTGTGACGAAAGTCCCAAACAACATGTGCTGATAAGTTCATATCGACACTATGTTTCCCCATAAATCCTATGGAGCGTAACCTCTATAGGCTGGGAACCTTCTATATTTATAGAGCTAAAAGTGCCTCATGTATGGCCACATGACCGGAAGCCTTTACTAAAAACCACTTGTACTAGTTGCCAAAATCCTTCTAGTTGTTGGTGTAGGAGGTCAGACCTCTGAAGCGGATCACATACATATGGTTCTTAGTAGATACATAAAGTTTTCCATGGGGAGTTTTCATGGAAACTGGTGCTTGGCTGCCCCGAAGAAGTGAGTGTCGAGGGTGGAGCCAGTGGGGTCAAGCATCTAAATATCCACTTTGAATAGCGTAGCCTCGGAGGAAACCCCATGTGAGATTCAACAACTATTGTCTTAGCCGGCCATAGGGATTGTACTTGCTTGTGCATTTTGTTTATTAGACATTGTGTCTTCTATGTCTGTAACATGTTCCAAATGGTCAAAAGTTGAAGAAAATTATCATCTACAAGTGAGCAAAAATCCAACAAATTGCTGAAAAAGTTTGATAAAAAAGAGTAATACAAAAAGCTTTCCAACACTTCAAATACCAGATCAAGATCAAAGTGTCAAAACATCAATATCAAAATAATTCTTGAAGTAGATTTGCCTCTAAATCATCACGTATTTTCAAACTAGCTCAAACAACTAGGTCACTAATCCAACAGGTTATACTCAAAAGGTTCGATAAACATCAACATTCAACAAGCTATTGATTCAAACATCTTAAGTGCAAAAATCAACATCCCTGTCAAGTTTCTCATCAAGACAATCAAATCCTCTATCACAAAGCTTGATCAATCTATACTAGGTTCCTAAGCTTGGATATATCTTTCCTATTTTGAACCTAGGTTATATCAAAACCAGAATCGCACCAACATTGGAATCAAACAAATTTGTGAATTGCCAAATGCTTATATGACTCTTAAGTATCACCTTAAGAAAAGAAAACCCAGTTATAAAGTTACTCAGAAAAGGATAAGATTCTTGTATATCAATCACAAGATCTTATTGAAACATAGGACATTCCTACACCATTTTTGTCACTACTTACGTGGCTACGATACAAAATTTAACGATGAAATTTTGCAAAGATGTGCTTTTCAACAAAGAGATGCTTTATCCCAATGAACAAACAATAGTGGTAAGATCAACAAAGCATATCTTCCTAAATCAATAATCACCTATTGACTTTGTCCTTTGGAACTTTCAAACAACTTTGAAATAATCACATGCCAGTTTGGACTAGAGCCCAACACGAACAACTTAGAAAATAACAACAAATGGAGGAAGAAGATACTCCTATATTCCACACTTTTGGACTTACCGTTGTTGACGAAGAAGCAATCAATAGCACCATTAGAGACCTTGAGCAAGATTTCAAATTTGATAGGCTAATGGAAAAATTGTTGGCAAAACAAAAAGAAAAATATCTCTTGATGTTGATAAAATCTAGAGCTAAACTACCACAAGACTTTAACATAGAAAGCTTGAAACAAGATGCGGAGGCAAGTAACACCCAGAACACAGATGAGCCAAATAACAAAGATGTGAACAAAGAAAGCAATGAAGAAACAAGGAAAGAGAGGGATGACAAAAGAAAAGAGCATAGTGATAAGAGAACTCATGAAGAAACAAGGAGAAACTATGTGGATAATCCATTGTCAAACCTTACTAAACAAATACAAACTCTACAACAACATATACAAGACATGCAAAATGGGACAAGCTCCAAGAAATATTCATTAGAAGATATATGCCCGTATCCTTTTGATAAAAATCTGAATATGATACCATTTCCACAACATTGCGAGAATCCTAAATATGACAAATATGATGGAAAATTTGATCCTCAAGATCACATTAGGTAGTTTTGTACTATGAGCATGGAATTTTCTCATGATGAAACTTACCTTATGCATCTTTTTCCTAGGAGTTTAAATGGACAATCAATGGAGTGGTTTTCAAGATTACCATTTGGAATCAAATCCTTTGAAGAACTTGTGAATAGGTTCATTTCACAATATTCTTACAATATAAGGAATGAAATAAAAATGTTGGATCTCTACAATGTTAAACAAAAGAATGGTGAATCCAATATGATTTTCTTACAATGATGGAAATGTATGTTTAACAGGTATCCCCGAGATGTACCTGATCAAGAAAAAATGGACATATTCATTGATAATCTTATCTGAAATGAGTTATCGACTACGGATGCAATGTCCTCCCTCTTTTGCCAAAATGAGTGAGAATGGTCTGAAAAATAGAGAACGCAATGATAAAGAAAGGAGAGCTAAAAAGGTACAATAATTCATACAACAACAACAACAACAACAACAATGACAAACCCAAGTTCTGGTCAAAGGATAGGAATGTTAACAATGAAAGGAACGACGATAATAGTACTACAAAACAACAACAACCAATTTTTAATCTATCAAGCCAAATCCCAAGCAATGACAATCCAGAAAACAATAAAGCCAAGTCCTTTTTCTCCAATCCATGGAGGAAATTCACAAATATTGGAGAATCTTTAGAATCAGCTCTAAAAACTTTGCTTGCTAACAAATTGATTATTTTACCAGAAGCAAGAAGTTATGAACCACCAGTCAAGCCCAATTGGTGGAATGACAATCATTTTTGCAATTATCATCAGAATAAAGGACACCTAACAAATGATTGTCAATGATTGAAACACCTTATCCAAGATCTAATTGATAATGGAACCATCACAGTGGATAGCCATAAGACAAACAAATCACACTTGGCTTTCAAAACTCCACTTCCGAATTATGACAAAGATGAATCATCCCAATTAAAAGATGACAAAGGAAAAGCCAAAGTGAATTACACTTATACATACAATAATGTAGTAAATGTGATCATTGTTAACAAAAATCCATCTTTAGAACCAATCAATGTTATCATGAGAAGCAAAGCAAAGGTTACCTTTCCAGGTATAGCAAAAGATTCAACATCCACATCACAACAATACAATTTTGTAGAGAAATTACAAAGAATACTCGCTCAAATATCAATTCTAGAACTTCTCAAGGTTTCACCTATGCATAAGTAAATTTTGGAGAAAGCTATAGTGGAACTCTTGAAGAAGAAAATGAAGACAAAGACATTCTTGGTTGGTTGTACAAGGATGACAAAACTATAGCAACATCAACAGAAGTCAATATTCCCATAAAACAATATGGCAAAGGATATGAAATCATGCAAAACATGGGATATGAAGGAAAAGGACCAATTGGTAAGCAACATCAAGGTATTTCAGGAACCTATTTGTCCACACTCACAATCCACAGAAGATAAATTTGGGCTGGGATATCTAAAGTCTAATCAAAAGCAACATAATCATCAATAGCAAAAATCGAGAAAGAAGTCAGTTTCTAGAGAAGAAAATTGGCAAGAAAAGCTACATCAAGCGATCGAAACGGTAACCAATAAACAAAAAGAGCAAGAAGAACATGAAAAGAAAGAAGAGGAAATTACCATCAAAAGTGAAGAAAAATCTTGTCAAACAAAGGCTAAATCTGAACAAGATATTCCAGAAGCAGTAAAAATAGAGATGGCAAAAATCAGAGAACTTTTTGCACCATACGACATTCCAATATGGTATAGTGGAGTAATCTTAGATCAAGATTTGGAGATAGATTCCAATGAATATGAATGGGGTCCAGATGCCTTATCCACTACATCAAGTAAGGAACACAATGAAGATCAAGCAGTCACAAAAGAAGTCTTGTCTATTGCAGAACAAAAGATGAAGTTAGAAAGAAGACAAGAGAAACTCAAAATTCAGAGAAGAGGCGTATGCAAAAAGAAAAGGGAATGACAAAGATAGAGAAGCAATACCACAAGAAGCACAAACAAAGATCAGATATGGAAAAACTATAGAAGAATTAAGAGATAGTCAAGTTGGATTGACTATTAGTCCAGAAGAAGTTGAATTTGAAAGAAGACAAAATCTAGCAAACGAATCTTCTTTATCACATACACAAGTATGTCAACTCCAAAATGCAAATGAGGTCAATCAAGAAGGAATTTGTAGTGTTAAAGATGTGCATGTGGACATAATCCACTCATTTAAGGGACAAACGTCAGTTGAAGAACCACTTGAGTGTGAACTACACAATGCTAATATTAATTTTGTTAAGACTAATTCGGAGACACTTGGGAAAGACAATTCTAAAAAACATTTAATCTATGGTAGTACCTATTCTATGCCAAATTATGATCATTATTTCATGAACGTTGAAACACCTAATGATGATAGTGATTATGATTTACCCCTTCTGCATCCTGAACTAATTGATTGGGATAATTTAGACAACCTTGAACTTAATGTATTTTCCAATGATCATGACTTAATCGTGTACCTTAACGTTGTTGAACCCATCCCACCTAAGATATCTTCCATTGCAGAATCAAGTGATTTTTCTCATAGTCAGGAGAATGCCAAACTTTCTAGTCACAAAAGCGAAATAAAACAAGGAAAGAGACCTATTGTTCAAAACCATTTCATGGCAACATTAGATCAATCAAAAGAGAAAACAAAGGATGTATCTGATGGTGAAAACCTCCTTGAGGTGCTAGAAGATAGAAAGTTTGACATTATTCCTACATATTTTCAAGAGAGATCTATTATCCTGATAGAACCAACAGAAGCAGTAAACATTGATACATCAAAGGATCCTAAAATACTTCATTTTTCTGCCTCATTATCAGAAAAAGAGAGGAAAGAATACATGCAATTCTTTAAGCAAAGACAAATAAATTTTGCTTGGTCTTATGTCAATATGCCAGGACTTAATCCTAATCTTATCATGCATCATCTTAATGTGAACTTAAAAGCAAAACCTGTTAAGTAGAAGCTAAGAAAGATGCATCCGCACATTGCTCTTGTAAAAATCAAGCTGAAGAAACTATTAGAAGTGGGTTTCATAGCACTAGTTGCTTATCCAGAATGGGTTTCAAGTATTGTACCAGTATCAAAGATAGATAAGAGAATAAGAGTCTGTACAGATTTCAAAGATCTAAATAAAGCATGTCCAAAAGATGATTTCCCGCTACCAAACATTGATATCATAGTGGACTTATCAGCAGGACACGAGATGTTTTCATTAATGGATGGCTTCTCAGGATATAATCAAATAAGAATTGCACCTGAATACCAAGAAAAGATAGCTTTCACCTATGCATGGGGAAAATATTACTGGAATGTTATGCCATTTGGGCTTAAGAATACAGGAGCAACTTATCAAAGGGCTATGACGACAATTTTCCATGATATGATGCATACATTTATGGAAGATTATGTTGATGACATACTTGCAAAATCTCACACAAGAAAAGAACATTTAAACATTTTAAGCAAGATTTTTGACAGGCTAGAAAGATATCAATTGAGATTAAATCCAAAGAAATGTGCATTTGGGGTAACCTCTGGAAAGCTCCTTGGGTACATTATATCAGCTCATGGCATTGAAGTAGATCCTAAAAAAGTTAAAGCTATCATGGAGATGGAGTCACCTAAGAACATAAGTCAATTACGATCTTTACAAGGAAGATTTCAATCAATTAGGAGATTTGTTTCTTAGTTGACCGATAGATGTCTTCCATTTACCCATCTTCTACATAAAAATGTTCCATTCAAATGGGATCTGAAATGTGAAGAAGCTTTCTTGCAAATAAAAGAATATCTTATGAGTCCTCCAGTACTGATATCACCAACCAAAGGGAAACCATTGTTACTCTCTGTCTCCGCAACAAGTGTATCATTAGGCTCTCTCCTAGCTCAACACGATGATGAAGGAAAAGAAAGAGCAGTTTATTATATCAACAGAACACTTGTTGGCTATGAATTAAATTATTCCTAAATCAAAAAAATATGTCTAGCAGTTGTATTTGCAACTCAAAAGCTACGACATTATATGTTGATTCATTCTGTGAAACTAATAGAAAAGATAGATCCTCTCAAATATCTGTTGAGCAAGTCAACATTGACACGGAGACTAGCCAAATGGGTTATGATACTGAGTGAATTTGACATAGAATATGTTGATTAGAAAGCTATCAAGGGACAAGTCATCGCTAATTAATTGGCTGATGCACCTTTACAAAATGACATGCCTTTGCACATCGAATTTCTTGATGCAGATATCTTGACAGTAAGTACAAACTTTTGGGAATTGTACTTTGATGGTTCTTATACCCAATATGGATCAGACGAAAGAATATTTTTCATCACACCTCAAGGACACACAATTCTAAAATCATATAGACTATGATTTCCATGCACCAATAATACTGCAGAGTATGAAGCATTGGCTATAGGGCTTAAAATGGCCATTGAATGGAATGTCAAAGAGCTACATGTCTATGGTGATTCACAACTTATCATTAATCAAATAAATGATGACTATCAAACAAAGGATGATAAGCTTATGCCATACAAATAGCTAGTGGAGGAATTTAAAGAACACTTTAAAGAATTCACATTCACCCAGATTCCCAGAAATGAGAATAAAGCAGCAGATGCAACGGCTACAATAGCATCTCTCTTGCAAAATAAGGAGAATCAACAATGTTACAAATTTCCGTGGAAGATATCTTAACCCCTACCATCCAATCCCAGCATACCTATTGAATTTGCCATATATCAGGAACCAGTCAATCCTTATATGGTCAAACCTACCAATATTTGAAAGATCACATCCTTCCTCTTGAATTATCTTGTAATCAAAGAAGAAAATTTATTCATCAGTCCTCTCGCTATACTATTATTGTTGATATACTATATAGGCGTGGTCTAGATGGTACATTGTTGAGATGTCTTGAAAAAGATGAATCTAAGAGATTTCTTAATGACATTCATGCAGGTATTTGTGGTACACACTCAAGTGGTTTAAAATTGGCTAAGAAACTTCTTCATATGGGTTACTTTTGGCCTACTATGGAAAGAGATTAATTCACCTATGCTAGAAAATGTAAACAATCTCAGATCCATGGAAATCTAATTCATGCGCCAGCACAAGAGTTATATCCTATGACAGGATCATGGCCATTTTCACAATGGGGCCTTGATTTAGTAGGAAAGATCAATTCCTCATCTTCTAATGGACATAAGTTCATTCTGATTGCTACTAAATATTTTACTAAGTGGATTGAAGCAGTGCCTTTAACAATAGTGATAGGAAAACAAATATCATCATTCATTTTGAATTATATAATATGTCTCTATGGAGTTCCTGTGACCATTATCACTGATAATAGAAGACCATTCAAAAATCAAGATGTGAAAGAGCTATGTGAATAGTTTCATATCCAACAGATGTTCTCTACTCCATATTATCCACAAGGTAATGGTCAAGTTAAGGCATCAAACAAAACTATCTTGAAAATCTTGAAGAAAATAGTCAATGAAGCTAGAAAAGACTGGCACATTCAACTAAATCCTACTCTTTGGGCATACCAAACTAGCATCCACACTCCAACAAGGGCAACTCCATATTATTTGGTCTATGGATCAGAAGCTATATTACCTATAGAAGTAGAGATGCCTTCTCCACAAGTATCCTTGCATGGTCTTATACCAGAAGAAGAACAACGAGTCTCTTGACTCCAGGAACTAGAGCTGATTTAGGAACATCACCAAAATGCAACAGAACATTTGAAAGTATACCAACAAAGAATGGCAAGAAGCTATAAATACATAGTCAAACCACGTATTTTCCAGATTGGAGATATAGTTCTAAGGGAGAATCTAGGAAATCAACAAGACCGGGAAAAGAAGGGAAAATTTGAACCAAATTGGCTAGGACCTTTTGTCATAGTAGCAACATATGGATCAAGAGTATACAAGTTATCTACCCCTAAAGGTGATTGGTTTGATGATCCTATTAATTCTATCCATCTCAAGAAATTCTATGCTTGAGATATAAAGTCCTGAAAAAAATAAACAAAAAACATATAAAGTCCTTAAAAAAATCATTAAAAAAGCATATAAAATCCAAAAAATGCAATAAATTTAGATGGTGAAAACCTGGTAAACAGGTGCTATCTAATAAGTAGGTTCCTCCATCTATGAGATCGCTTTGCGCACCTATCCACTCCATCTTATCACATCTATCACTTCCATCTATCGCAGTTTATCCATTCCGTCTTTAGCATCCATTTGCTCTGAACAATTTAGCAAGAAATATGCAGCTTACCAACTGTTATCAATCTTTGATGTACTTGTCATAGTCACTATCTTGGACCTTATAAGAATCAATCAATCTACATTTGTGTCCCGGCATGGTTTGGATCTTGATTAATTCATATATTCATAATAAATTTTTGTTTCCGCTAGGGGCAAAATCCTAATTCCTTTTGCTAAGGTGATCTTTTGAATCTTTGAAAAAAATCCAAAACATTCGAAAAATTTAGAAAAACCAAAAACACCTAGGATTTTGAAATAGATAACGAGCAACAAAGCAACAAAAAAACAAGGAATTTCATCAACAACTAAATCGTGAAACTCAGAAAATGAAGAATTAACCAACAAGTAATAAAGGATTATCAAAGATCATTCATCAAAGATGATTATATCAGTTAATTACCATAAGAACATGTGAATGACATGCAAGATTCAATATTTATATCTTGATTTTATTGTTAATCATGTACTCTATGCAACTCAAGGATGTCCATGACTAGAGAAGCTATGATGGGGCATGATTATTTTCTTTGATTGTTAGTGTGGTTTATCTCTTACTACAGTATGTACTTGTCTCAGGATATGATCGGCAAAAGATCAAGGAGGACATTCCAAGTCATGCATGAAAGGGGATAATCCTTATCTGTTCTGCAAGCAATACTCAGGTCAAATTGATCCATTATATCAAGTTGCTTGTATTAACTTGCTATATCAAAATCCATGTAGGGAATACTCAAGTCATCTTGAATCATTATGTCAAGTTGCTTGTATTTTCTTACAACATTTTAAAGCTCGGTGATGAAATCAAAGCACTATTACAAGATAACATATGAAGAATGGCAGTACAATTTTTAGTTAGATCATTTTAGATTAGCTCATTATTCATCTGCATTATAAGCATTCATTTGTCAGTTGTATTATAAGCATATCATTTCATTAACAGATCAACGGTCATAAATAAAGATTGAGTATACTTGGACGAAAAAAAACAATTTATATTTAATCATTATAGGTGCATTCATTTTAGAATCATTTTAAATCATTATCCATTTCATTTAGTTGTATATAAATCATTTGCTTTAGTTTGCATTCAAATAAGTGCATTTTATTTGTCATATAGTGTATCATCATTATAGTTTGCATTATCATTTCATTTAAGATCATTTAGTTGCATCTTTGCACTTAGATTCATAATCATTATAAACATTACATATAAAAATACAAAAACATTTCATATAGATCATTTGCATCATCATAAAAAACAAATCAATCATTCATTTGAATTCCATATAGATCATTGCATTTACATCA
This sequence comes from Cryptomeria japonica, assembly GCF_030272615.1. Lineage (NCBI taxonomy): Eukaryota > Viridiplantae > Streptophyta > Pinopsida > Cupressales > Cupressaceae > Cryptomeria > Cryptomeria japonica. Next base: position 440,877,450 of record NC_081413.1, on the reverse strand, counting down.
TTTAAGATAGTAATCATTTTCATTTGCATCCAAGAGATCATCAAAAATTGAAAATCAAAACAAAAACATTTATCATTGCATCATATAGATCATAATCATAAGGCAAGACAATCATCATCATATCATCATCCATCTAATCACTACATCCATATAATCAAAGAAAATAAAAACATACATGCATATAAATCATTATCATCATATAGAGTCCATGTCTACATATAGATCATCATAAAACAATAAAAGTCCAAGTATACAATGATATCAAATAAATAATACAAATGACTCATCAAATACAAATCAAGTCACAATTGTCCTGTACCACTACCACCTGACTCTGTCCATCTCTGTGGTTGTGGGCGAGAAGATCCTCCAGATGCCTGTCTCCCATGATCATCACTCCTCTGAGGAGGTCCCATGACCCCACCACTGCTAGTATCCATCAACATGGTGGTATGATAACTACCTGCTCTCTAGCTCTCTGCAACTACGTCCTCATATCGTCATTGCCAGTAGGAAGTCTCCTTCCCAGCCTGAACTAATTCTCTAATAGTGTCAGTCGAGAGAGTACCTGATCCAACTTGTTGAATGTGATCAAGAAGGCCCTGAGTATCTTGTTGTCTCCTAACAGCTCTATCCCTCTCAGTCATAAGAGTTTGCACTTGTACTCGAAGCCAATCAATCTGTGCTCTCAGGCTGTCAATGGTATCCTTCCCTGGTACATCATGCTCTGGCATATCATGCACTGGTGCATCCTGCTCTGGTAAATCTTGTTGTGGTGCATGAACCCTAATCCCCTCACCACCAACCTGTCCAACTACTGGAATCTCAGTCCGAGTAACTCTCCAAACCCATCGTCTAATCAAGGGAACATGATCCTCAGGATCCTCATCATCTCCACCATGCACTGCAATAACCCTAGGATCTGGTTGAATCTGACCAAAATCAATACCTCTCCTGCAACCCCCATCTAGTCCACTCACCCTGCCTCCTATCAATGGCAACCCTCTCAGTGATCTCATACCTGCCCTGCCATGCTCCCTCCCAATCCGTCCAACATCTCTCCCACCCATAGGATGTGCTCTCTCAATCCTGCTAGCCGGTCCAAACGGTCCTCCATGGACTCTCAGTCGACCTCCCCTTTGTCTAGATCTCCTCCCACCACCACCTCCATCCCCACCCTCATCTTCACCTCCCCCAGCCTCATGAACGGTTCTAAGCTCTCATCTCTATCTCTGTCTCCTAGAAACTAGATCATTTGAATCATCATCCTCATCTCCTAAGCTAGGAGGAGGATCTATTGGATCAGTAATGCGAGGAAATGGATGAGCTAATAAGTACTGAGCATAATCTGGAGTAACCCCAGGATCAAGAATGTGCAATCTCATATCATAAGCCACTCTCGAAGTAGCAACAAACTCTGCACGAGCAATCTCAAATGACAAAGAAGGTTCCCAATCTTGCCTATCTCTATATCGCCGAGCATATATCGTCACACCAGCAGGCATAGGCTGGATGATACCAAACTATCTCAAAATGTGACCAATCAACTGTCGCTCAATAATGTAAGGTGTCTGACCAATGAGATATCTACTCTGCATGATAAATGGTAATGTATGTGCATCATCCATCCATGGATCACAATCAACATATGGTCTCCAAGTAATGCTATCCAATGAATCAATCACCCAACGCTAATACTCCATCTTACCTAGCTTATGTTGAGTAAGGATACCTACATAAAAATATACATATGGTTGTCTCTCTCCACGAACTCTGTGATGGATAGGCGGAGTAATAGCAATGGGCTCCTAACACTAGATCTGCAATAAAGGGCATCCTGTCGACAAGCTCGCACTCTCATCATACACTACCTAATGAAGATCATGATATAAATGTGTCAGCATGCAAACACCCCAAGCATATCGAGTATGATGTTGCATCATACTCAAAAGAATCTCACCCCATCCAACGGAAAAACCTCGTGATCTCCTATCAGGACATATAAATCCTCCAATCAGACCAGCAAGAATAATGAGAAGAGCCTCGTAATACATCACCATATCTACCCATTGGATCTCTCCTCTACCAATGCTCTCATCAGCAAACATGACTCTGCAAGCCTCTGTCCCAACCCGATCCTGAAAAATCATACTGCACTAGCTCGCCAGTCACTAGGATGTGAAGAATCCTGTAGACATCCTCAAGAGTCACACTAATCTGACTCGTAGGAAGGTGGAAAGTGTTATGCTCGTTGCGCCATCTCTCGGCTAACACCATCAATAATCCTCTATGATGCGTAATCTCAGACATATACAACAAATGGTGTAAACCACATGCATCTATGTGTCTAATCTCTATCCGGGTTAGCTCTAGAACTAAATGACGCACTGGCGGTAATTTCCCCCGACACTGGAGAAAATCAAGTTTCTCCTATTTATTGAAGCAATCAAATTATCAATCAATCTATCAAATCGATCAACAATCATTATTTATGTATCAGATCAAACTGAAGCAATCAATCTATCTATCTATCAAATCAATCAAGTGATCAATCAACAATCTATTTATCTATCAAATCATTTTAAAACCTATCAATCAGTGAGTTCAATCAAAACTCTGTTAAGTTCTTGTATCAGAAACTAAATCGGCTTCTTAGAGCTACTCTATCAATCTATCAATCTATCAATCAAGCGATCAATCAACAAATCTATCAATCAAATCTATCAATCAAATTTATCAATCAATCAATCTAGAAATCAAAGCTATCTATCAATCTATCAAGCACGTAATCATTCAATCAAGTCCCTATTTCATCATCAATGTGTATTAAACACATTAAATCTAATCATCAAAGTGATTTTTAGCCTTTGCACTTATCAAAAACATCAAATTTGAGAAAAAGCGCTATCCTATTGAACATTGCGCTAAACTATAGCAAATGCGCTACATCTAAAGGCATTTGTGCTAAACTAGTGCATATGTGCTATCGTTTTTAACAAATGTGCTAAATCTACAAGCATATCCGCAAACCCATGCAAATGTGCTACCTTAATAAGCATAAGCGCTAACAAACAAAACATATGCGCAAAACTATGCATAAGTGCTAACATTCTTAACATATGTGCTAACAAAAAGAGCATATGCACTAATCTATGCATTTGCATTAAGCCAAAATGCATTTGCACTAAAACAAATTGCAAAAGCGCTAAACTAACGCCGAAAAAATCACAAAAAAAAATAAAAAATTTAAAAATGCGCTAAAAACATGAAAATTTGCACGAAAACTTGAAAATAAAGCTTGAGATAAGATACATATCGGATACCCATGCTTGGCAGGTCGCTGATAACGCCGAACACGTTTAAATCGATGGTTCTCCATGGGAATCACCATTTCGCCACCTCAACAAGAATATTTTCTCCACAAGCCGACAAGGATAACAATGAAATTAAAATTAGCCTTGGTTAATTTTATATTTACTATTTGAAGAGTAATTAATTTCAATGGGGCAATTTAATTTGTTTTTTCCAAATGAATTTAATTAACTAATTTTTTATCAATTATCATGAGATTAATCGTTCAAACCAAAATTTTCAACAATTTCATGATCAATCTCCTGAGGGGGCACACAATCAAGAATTTTATCTCTATCAGGCGCATTATCAAGACTTGATTTAATCTTTGAAACAATGTTGTCTTCACATCATTTCAAAGAGGGGCAAAATGTATACACATAAAAATTGGCTATGAGCAATTAAATAAATATTTTATATTTATTTAATAATTATTCTTCTATTAAATAGTTAATTTGAAAAGATTAATGTATTTAATTCATTTTCATGCCTTTCTATTAATTAATTCATCTATCCTATTCTTCTAATTAATTAAATATCTAATATTTAATTATCTCCTCCAATCAATTAAATATCCAATTTTTAATGGTTATTCTCCTATCCTATAGTCTCAAATATTAAATAATTCTCAAAATTATTTAATCCCTTTTCCAACTCACCTTCCATCTCCACTTCATCTTCCCTTTGCCAACTCATCCAACATGTGGCTAAGGAAATTAATACTTCTTAAATATTAATTCATCATTTATCTTCAACTTCCAAATTTAATGAAAATTGTGTATGTACACATATTTCATAACCATTTCCTATATTCTCTCCAACACCCTCTACATATTAGGAAGGACTTGAGTCCACTTGTCCTATCATGCCTAAATTTCCTCCAACCATTCCTAAATTCTCTCAGTTAGCAACCCAGTCAAGGTGAGATGAGTGAAACTTGTCTTCTCCTTCCCCCTTTCTCTCAACCTTCACCTTTGCTCACAACCATCCAAATCTGTAGATCTGATCATGACCATTGATCTGAGCCACATCATCTTATCCTCTCAAAGTCTATAAAGTCAAGAGCTTTAGTTGAGAGAGAGTTAGACTTCAAGAGACTTCAAGTGCATTTTGCAAGCTAATTATATGCATCCGTGAGTTTTAGTTTTGAAGCAAATAGCAATTATCATATAGCATCATAGCATAATCATGTATTATTGCATACTATAGCATCAGTTAACTACAAGTTATCAGTTCATTCTTCATATGCCATCTTGGAAGCCATCAGTGCATTATCTGAGAGCACACCATCTGCAACCAAGAACAGTGGAGTTAGGACACAATGGGACATAAGCCATGAAGGTAATATTAGTATTTTATTTCATATGTACTTCATGTAGTTTCATTAGTTGAATTTGGATTTCCTATAGTATTTCCATTTGTATTTTGTGAAACTAACTTATTGTAGGTAACATTTTGAGGATGAAATTCAAGTCGAGACATATCATTAAAAAAATCAAACAAGTGAAAGAGAGTCACAACATCACACCTTGCTCATAAATGAGTGGTGTAACATCATCCCTTTCATTCCCATGATAACAATGCAATTCATGGCAAAATATCAATATAAACCACAACATGCATATAATGAGTATGCATAAATAACAAAAAATGTGTCCCAACATCATAATAGTCCTGACTGTATTATCATCCACATAGAAAACATAGTGTACCAACAATCAATATACAATGTCTAACATCAAACTAGAAACATCAAAAACATAAATGAAGCCATAAACATCTATCAAGAGTATCGTAAAAGAGTGTCATATGGAAGGGCACTACATCCTCCACCCTAGGTCAAGGCTTACTCATAGAAGCCTAAGAACAAATGGGAAAATATATCTCTCATCCATGATGCATCCTCCCATGTTACCATAGTCTCATCATTCATGTCCCATTGGACCCTTACTTTCTCTTTATTGCGGCCCTTGAGAGTTGCCCCTGATGTTGCAGAATGCACATGGACTCCAAATAAAGTTTCTCGTCCTCTACCTTCAAAGCATTCCAATCCAAAACATGGGTCACATTAGGAAAATGAGGCCTCAAAACTAAAACATGGAACACGTCATGGATGCAAAACAAGATAGGTTTCTGTAAAGCAGAAAAATCGAACCCTAGTTGTTCTCCCCTCCCCAACTCCAAGGAGAGAGAAGGGAGAGTCACTAGGGTTGATGGTTTTCACTTAGGAGAGACTTTACATTCAAAAGAGGGGTTGAAACCCACAAGATCCAATCCCACGCAATGCAAGATTGGATTCTATATGAGTTTCAAGGGTTGTGATAGCAAGGATACCCTCTTTTGTAAAGAATGTGGATAGAATGATTAAGCTAGGAATACATAGAAAGTGAGAAAGATTCGCTTATAAACTAAGTTAGGGATATAGGATGAAGCTGTGGACCTGGAATTAGCAGTAAAATGTCGAGACGGCGCTGTCCTGCAAATTTGACCAAAAGTTGACAGGACGATGGCGCCCGGCGTGCACACGGTCCTCCAAAAAATCCACGAAACGAAGGGGGATCTATTCGTCTCTGCACAAGGATTCCAGATCTTCAATTTCAGCCGCGTACCTGCAACCTACACATAGAAAAGCGAAGACGATTGGGGGGTTAGGGATGAGGGGATTGCCTTTAGGTCAAACCTCGGTTTTGGAATTAACCAAGAAATGAGAAATTGCTCTAAATGTCAATGTTTGTAATGTAAAACAAGTACTAGTACCTTGTTGTAAGAATGTTTGCATTCTTACATGCGAAGGTGTAATGTATGTAGTATGTAATGTGTTGTAAGTGATCTCCTCTTCAATGGTTGAATCCTTGTCTTGAATGCAACACTTGGCCTTGAATGGAGACTTAGAATGATCAATTGCTTGAAAGAATGTTTGAATGCTTGAATGCTTGAATGTCACTTTTGCGCCTTGCTCACATATGTCCTCCTCTTTCTCTCCCTTTCTAGGAGAGGAAAAGTAGTTTATATACTTGTCAATTAGGGCTGATAAACTGATTTTCCCGACCTTAGGCCGACCAGGAAATGTTATTTTCCAATTTGCAATCATAAAGACCCAAGACCCAAAAGAGACCGGGCCCAAAAATAGGGCCAGGGACCAGGGCGCTAGGCACTGGGTGCCATGGTCCCACCTCTAGGGACAGCGGGGTGCAAGGAGGATCAGGCCAGGGTGCTGAAAAATGTAGTTTTTGATGTCATGAACAAGTTTCGGGGTCTCCATTCAGGTTCTGTGTTGCATCGCCATCGTGAAGACCCAAATGCGGTCGAAATTGCAAATGTCACAATGTTAGGATGCTACATTTAGCCCCCACTTTAGCGGGAGTATAAGCGTACGCTCATACTTCCGGTAAAGTACAAGGAAACAACATTGAAAAACTTTCACCACGTCAAGGAGGCAAGATACACCAAGCCCCCAGTGGACTAAGGATCTTACAACTTCGATTGACAAAGTAAAAGGGAAGATCACGAGGGAGAACCATGACTGTCAGTAGTAAGGTTCCCTCACTATGAGTCATGCAAGAAAGATATCAAAAAATTTCAAGGCAAGGCTAAATTTGTCAAGAAATTTTCAAGTATCTTGAAAAGATATGAACGGGATGTATGCCCCCCTATGTTAAAGCGATCGCACACGCCTCACCGGGGGTGATTGCTTTAAGGTAGTGATACATATAAGAAATGAGAAAGGAGCACGTTATCACAAGGATTTAGCCCCCAAGTGTGAGATAAGCCCAAGGATAATAGACACAAAACACAAAGCACAAGGTGACTTCGCCTTCCTCGGGGTCAGTATGCTGTATGATAATTCATGTATATCATATGTATGTATGCATAATTGTTCTTCATTCCCCAATCAAGGAAGGTCACCTAGAAGAAGGGAACACATGTGTCTTTTGAGTCAACATGAGAGAGACCAAAAAAAGATCTCAATGTTTTGCATCATCCTCAAGTAGACAACACTAAGGACAACAAATACAAGAATGAGAATAACACATAGAAGAAGTAACGAAAGAGAGGAGGAGAGAATCTGCTATGCTAATGAAATTAGTCTAGCACGTCATCTACTCCCCGATCTTGCTGATCAATGTTTCGGAAAGGTAGGGAACACGCTAGAGGAGGAACATCCAACACAGCAGATGGAGCTATCACAAGATCCAAACAAGGGCTATGTTCATATCCCAAGCCACGGTGTTCTTGTCTAGGAGCTAGGATAAGTGCTTTAGAAAATTCGTTAGATAAATGGTTATCAACATCAACAAATTAATATTCACTATCAGAAGTAAGAGAAGTAACATTTTCATCATGAATAACATTTTCATCTATATCATCATCAAGATTTATAAAAATAGGATCTTTAACTCGCACAGGATCAAGACCATCATGCATCTTATGTTTAGGAGATTTTGGAGAAAATGGAATAACGCTTGTTGAAGGTGTTTTTGGAGATTGCAAAGTTTGAGAAGCAGCTGCCGGAGCTCTAAGACGACGCTTTCGTCGGCGTTCACGTGCAGAACGATTTCGTCTAGTCTTAGTAGGAAGTTGAGAAGATTGAGGAGGAGGAACTGCTCCATATAAGGGAGGAATATTCAGTTTAGGAAGGAGACCAAGTCCATCATGACGAGGAGGGATAGGTCTACTTTTAGGAAGTTTATTAGTCATAGGCATAGTCACATCCATAGGGATGGGTTGGGAATCTTCTTGAGGAAAGACATTAGTTTTATCTTTCAAAGGAAGAACTTCCTTCTCAAGAATGATAGGAATGTCAAGTTTGGGTGTTCTAGGTTCACTTAGAGATAGGATCATGTCTTTTTTCCACTTTTGATAAGATTTGAAAAGATGATCACTTCGCGGAGGAAGAGATTGGAATTGTTTAGGCCAAAAATAATCAATAGGAACGCTAGAAGTTCTTTCAGCTGGTTTAAAGAGACTATGATTGACAGTAACAACTTCACCATTATGGGGAAATTTCAAACACTTGTGAATAGGAGAAGCAACAGCTTTCATGGAAGATAGCCAAGGATAGCCTAGCTTCACACGAAATTGTTCGGATGATGGAATAATAGCAAAGTCCACATCAAGGGATTTGTTATGGACCTCAATAGGTAATGTAATAGAACCAATTGCAGGAGAAGAAAATGCATCAAATAATTTCACAACCACATCTGTTTTGTCATGGATCACCTGATTCAATTGCAAAGTAAAAAGAAATTCTTCAGTAATAACATTAACCATGAACGAAGGATCAATAAGCACTCCACGGAAAGGTGTGTTCTTGACTTTTGCAACTATGTATAAAGGACCATCAGGTGCCCTGATAGTTTCACTAGAATCAAATGTGATGGAAAGTTCTTTAGGGATTTTCTGCTGCTCTACAAAGTTAATCACATTCGGAGTCATAGACACAAGATCATCAGGTGAGACAGAGGAATCATTAGTCTCAATCGCATTAGAGGTATGAGAAGGTAATGGATCAGTAAAAATCTGAAGATTTTGGTTAGGAGGAGCTACAGATGTGTTGCCTTTATCATTCACACCAGAAATAGAGATAGTATTATTATCAATCAAATCTTGAATTTTACCCTTTAAAGCAAAACATTTTTCAGTATCATTCGCAGGATGACGATGAAATTGACAAAAAGATTTGTTATCAAAATAGGGTGAATTAATCTTTGCAGGATCTATTTGCTTTATAGGAGGAAGAGTAAGAACATTTTGTTCCAATAACTTATTCATAATACTATGCAATGATTCATTCAAAGGAGTAAACTTTCTTTCTTTCTTGAAAAATTTAGAAATAGGAGGCACGCCTGATGCTGCATTCACATTGTTGTTGATGATGTTTTGTTGTTGACTACTATCACCCTTATCACTCGAAGCCATAGGATTTGCTTGTTCCATTTGACTCACAGTCAGTTGATAATGGTGAAGAGTTGCGCACAACTGTTGGAAAGAAGTAAACTCAGAAAACAGGAGTTTTTCTCTAATATCTTTTTTGTAAATTAGAAATAAAGATTCTTTGAATATCATTGTTAGGCACTGGAAAAGAAATTTGAGCATACAAATGCTTATATCTACCAATGAAATCAGTCACTTTTTCTTTAACACCTTGTTTGCAATGCATTAAATCAATCAAAGTAACTTTAGGACTTATATTGTTTTGAAATTGTTGAATGAAAGCATTTGCAAGTTGTTCGAAAGAAGAAATAGAATAGGAAGGCAACGAGCAATACCATTGTAGGGCTTTGTCTCTTAATGTTCTAGTGAACAGTTTTGCAAGCAACCTTTGGTCATAAGCAAAATCAGTACATATTGTTTGAAAAGTCTTAACATGTGTTAGAGGATCACCCTTACCATTATAAAGCTCCAAATGCGGAATTTCAACATGTTTAGGGGGGATAGCTCGAACAATGTCAAGAGAAAGTGGGCTCGCAACATCAAATGTGGGCACACTAAACTTAGATTGATTCATAGAAGCAATTTGTTGTTGTAAAGAAGAGACAGTTTGTGCAAGATTGTTAATGGTCGCTTCAGTCGAAGAGTTCATATTAGACGTGTTAGATTGTGATGGAGGTGTTATGTTATTGAAAGAAGGTAGAGAGTAAGGTGGTGGGACACTCTGATAGTTAGTCATAGGAGATGATTGGACAGGGGAACACTACAAGGAGGAATGGAAAACAAATTGCCCCCTTGCGTCATGTTCATTTGTGGTGATATAATAGGAACACTTATTGAAGGAATGAATGAAGAAGTTGGATTAAATGAAGGAAGAGGGTTGATTGAAGAAGAGGGATTGCCCCCATGACTAGTGATCATAGGAGGAATGTCTTGTGTTGAAGTAGTCATTATGTTTGATGTAAAAGTAGGTATACTAGCAATAGGAGTCGTCAAAGGAATAGAATGATTGACTTGAGTAGGAGGTTGTGTATAACCTAAAGTTTCGGCACAACTTTTCATAGGCATCACATTCGAATCCACAATGTGTGCAATACCACGCAAAATATCAATTCCATTCTTATCACTTTGAACCATACATTTTAGACCCTCAATTAATGAAAGAGCTTCACTATCAGGGTATTCTTGAGACATCCATTGTCGAAAATCATCAAATTGGTTATCCAATTTCGAAAGTTGTTCTTCAGAAACTTCATGGAGAGCTTCTTCATCATTAAGAGGATTAGAGGAATTACCCATGTCCTTGTTAAAAAGGCCATTCAAATTAGGTTCCATCTCCTCGGTAATTACACCTTGGAAGGACTTAATTCTAAGGCTTCGTCTAACGGGAATAGTGTAAGTAGGGCTTATTGTTGTAAAACTCATGCACTAAAGAAAGAGAGAAGATTTTGAATTTTAGAGGTAGCAAATTTCAGTAAAATCAGCCAATCTCCTAGATTTAAGCTGTTAAATGCAATCAGGACAATCTCCCAAAATTTCGGAAAAAATATCCGGGACCGTGGCGAACGGAGTGCACACGGTCCTCGCAACTTTTTTCGAAATTTTCAGGGATGACAGTTATGATGATTTTAAAGCTAATCTGAAAAAATTGAGTGATTTTACGATCTGTAGATAGGCCAAATTAAAGTTGCAATCTCAAAATTGAACCCTACCAAGATTGTTGAAAAATGTAAATTTTGAATTTTGAAAAAGAGAGGGAAACTGAAATTTTGAATTTTATGATTTTAGAGGGAATACTGAAAGCAATGCAAGCTTTGAAATTTAAAAGTTGACTCAATTTCACGCAAAATTCAATTTTGAAAGCGGAAATAAAAGTTGTTGCAATTAAACACTTAATTTCAAAAGTCACAAATTGCAAAAATTTGAATAAAACACTGAAATTTCGAATGAATGCCAACACACTTTTCAGATTTAGGACTATAAGAAACACAATTTTGATAGGAATTTCAATTTCAACAATTTTTGAATGATTAGAAGCCTCAATCCAAGCAATCGTTAGACCAACTTTGACTGTAATTTTGAAAGTGTTAAAATTGATAAAATCAGCCAAAATTCTGGATTTTAGCAGAAAAATACAGTAAGATCTAGCTCCCGAAATTTTGGAAAAAATGTCGGGGACGATGGCGCTCGGGGTGCACACGAGCCTCACAACTTTTTTCCAAATTTTCAAGGATGAAAGATATTGTGATTTTATTGCGGAATCCAAAGTTACAGCTGATTTGGAGATGTTTTGATCAGTGAAATTGTCGAACAAAGGTTGAATCAAGAGGGTTTCAAAAATTAGGGTTTTGACACTTAACCACTTAATTTTCAAAATTAAAGTACAAATATGAATTGATAATTTGCAATAGAAGGGTAGATCTGAAACAAGCATTAACAATTAAACATTTCACAAGTTTAATTACTTAAAAAGAAAATTTTAGGGTTTTTATGCAATCAACCTCTAAAATTTGCAAAAGATCAAACATGGAAATGTAATTAGGGAAGCAAATTTTTCAGATCTAACCATGAATAATCAGAAAGGATGTTCACGTCGGGTTCACCAAAATGTAAAGCGGAAAAATCGAACCCTAGTTGTTCTCCCCTCCCCAACTCCAAGGAGAGAGAAGGGAGAGTCACTAGGGTTGATGGTTTTCACTTAGGAGAGAATTTACATTCAAAAGAGGGGTTGAAACCCACAAGATGCAATCCCATGCAATGCAAGATTGGATTCTATATGAGTTTCAAGGGTTGTGATAGCAAGGATACCCTCTTTTGTAAAGAATGTGGATAGAATGATTAAGCTAGGAATGCATAGAAAGTGAGAAAGATTCGCTTATAAACTGAGTTAGGGATATAGGATGAAGCTGCGGACCTGGAATTAGCAGTAAAATATCGAGACAGTGCTGTCCTGCAAATTTGAGCAAAAGTTGACGAGACGATGGCGCCCGACATGCACACGGTCCTCCGAAAAATCCGCGAAACGAAGGGGGATCTGTTCGTCTCTGCACAAGGATTCCAGACCTTCAATTTCAGTCGCGTACCTGCAACCTACACACAGAAAAGCGAAGACGATTGGGGGGTTAGGGATGAGGGGTTTGCCTTTAGGTCAAACCCCAGTTTTGGAATTAACCAAGAAATGAGAAATTGCTGTAAATGTCAATGTTTGTAATGTAAAACAAGTACTAGTACCTTGTTGTAAGAATGTTTGCATTCTTACATGCGAAGGTGTAATGTATGTAGTATGTAATGTGTTGTAAGTGATCTCCTCTTCAATGGTTGAATCCTTGTCTTGAATGCAACACTTGGCCTTGAATGGAGACTTAGAATGATCAATTGCTTGAAAGAATGTTTGAATGCTTGAATGCTTGAATGTCGCTTTTGCGCCTTGCTCACATATGTCCTCCTCTTTCTCTCCCTTTCTAGGAGAGGAAAATTAGTTTATATACTTGTCAATTAGGGCTGATAGACTGATTTTCCCGACCTTAGGCCGACCAGGAAATGTTATTTTCCAATTTGCAATCATAAAGACCCGAGACCCAAAAGAGACCGGGCCCAAAAATAGGGCCAGGGACTAGGGTGCTGGGCACTGGGCGCCATGGTCCTGGGGGACTAGGGCGTTGGGCGCCCTAGTCCTGAAGGATGAGGGTGCTGGGCGCCATGGTCCCACCTCCAGGGACAGCGGGGTGCAAGGAGGATCAGGCTAGGGTGCTGAAAAATGCAGTTTTTGATGTCATGAACAAGTTTCGGGGTCTCCATTCAGGTTCCGTGTTGCATCGCCATCGTGAAGACCCAAATGTAGTCGAAATTGCAAGTGTCGCAATTTTAGGACGCTACAGTTTCAAGGCAAGATGATAAGCTACATGATCGATCCTCTCTAAAACTTCAAACAGTCCAACAAAGTGAGGTGCCAACTTAGAGCCTTTTCCATAATAGTAGGACCCTTCCGCAGGCAAACTCTCAAGAAAACCTTATCTCCCATAGAGAACTGTTGATCCACATGGTGAGTATCTTCATACTTCTTTTGTCTATCCTGCACTACCACTCAATGCTCCTGAATATTATTCACCTACTGCTCCATCTCCTAAAGCATCTCTAGGCTCAAAATAATTCTATCCTCTAAACGATACCAACTTAGAGGTGTATGACAATGTCAACTATACAAAGCCTAAAAAGGAGGCATACCAATACAACTATGATACCCATTATTGTAAGAAAATTCCACCAAATATAGGTAATCCTCCCATTGTGATTATTGTTCAATGACATACATCCAAAGCATATCCTCAAGAGCCTGATTTACTCTCTTTGTCTACCCATCTATCTTTGTATGATATGTTGAGTTGAAGTTAAGTTGAGCTCCTAATGCATGTTAAAGAGAATTCCATAATGCTAAAGTGGATACAAGATCTCAGTATGATATAATCTGACAAGGAATACCATGCAACCTCATGATATCCTTCATGAAAACTTGAGCATTATCGTCGTTGTATAGGATGATAAAATTAGAGAAATATGTGCCACCTTGGTCAACCTATCAATGATGACCATGATAGAATCATGGTGTCATGAAGAGATCTAAAAACTAACTATCAAATCCATCAAAATAATATCCCATTTCCACTTTGAAACTAGGTTTGACTTCAACCACCCGTCGAGATGTTGATGCTTGGCTTTCACTCTCTGGTGTTCCAAACATAGGCACACATAATTTTCTATATCATGTCTCATACAAGACTAATGGCACAATTGTCAAAGATTCGCATGCATCTTATTGATACTTGGATGTGCCGAGTAAGGTGCATGATGTGCCTATGTTAGTATCAAAGTGTGAAGCCCCTCTGAAGATGGAACATAGATACAACCCAAATGGTGAAGAAGACCATCTAAATCCATGGAATATCCTGCATATCTTCCCTCTAGAACTCTCCTAGAATCAATCTTCTCTCTTACCTCCTAGTATTATGCATCTGAAGGAAGTACTCTACGTATCTAACTCCTCAAATCCACACTAAGAGTCATCAATAATAACTCAAGTCTCTTGCAACAATGCATCCACCATGACATTATCCTTCTCCTGAATATACTTAACCTCAAAATCATACTCACAAAGGAAATCCATCCATCATCACTACCTAACATTCAATTTCTAATACATAAAGATATACTACAAACTCTGATGGTCATTATGCAACTCGAACTAATGCCCAAGAAGAAAATGTATCCCTCTCTCCAAAGCATGAGAAACTATCGCTAACTCCAAATCGTGAGTGGGATAATTCAACGCGTGATCCTTGAGTTTTCAAGACTCATAGGAAATCACCCATCCATGTTGCATAATAATTGCTCCCAAAACTTCCAAAGAAGCATCATACATGCAACAAAACCTCCTATTGGTTCTAGCATTGTTAAGATAGGTACACTAGTGAGATATTCCTTAAGGGTCCAAAAAAATGCCTCACACTACTCCATCCAAACAAACTTCTTTCCTTTCTTCTAAAGAGAAGTAATGGAATGAGCTAACCTTAAAAACCCTTGAACAAATCAATGATAGTATCCTGCAAGGCCCATAAAATTGAGGACCTTAGCCACATTTGTAGGTGTTGGCTAATCCACAATCACCTGAATCTTAGAGGGATCCATTGTGATACCCTCTCCAAAAATAACATGGCCTAGATACTTCACCTCAATTTGGAAGAACTCATACTTATCTAGATTGTCATACAACTTATTCTCACAAAGACACTGTAACACCTATCTCAAATGCTCCTCATGCTCATCTATAGTCCTCAAATAAATCAATATGTCATGTAGGAACATAAGGAAAAATCTGTCAAGGTAGGTCCTAAACACCCTGTTCATCAGACTTGTGAAAACTAAGGGTGCATTGGAAAACCTAAATGGAACCACTGTAAACTCATAGTGCCCATAGCGAGTGGGGAATGTTGTCCAATAAATATCTACCTCATGAATTCAAGGCTAATGGTATCCTGACTTAAGGTCTATTTTAAAAAAGACCTTCACATGCTTAATATGGTCAAAAAGATCATTGATCCTCAACAAAGGATAATGGTTCTTCACAATCACCTTATTCAACAGTTGGTAATCTATGCACAAGCGAAGAGATTTGTCCTTCTTCTTAACAAATAGGACTGGTGCTCGCCACAAAGAAACAACAAGATGAATAAACCCCTTAGCTAACAAATCCTCTAGCTACAGTCGTAACTCACTCAATTCTCGAGTGTTCATTTGATAAGGCACTCTAGATATCGGTTCCACTCTAAGAACTAGGTCAATCTGAAAATCAATGTCACGCTTAGGTGGAATTCATGGAATTTCATTAGTAAAAACATCTTAAAACTCTAGAAGAATAGGATGACAACAAATGATATCATCTTGATTCTCTCCCTCCTCTAATTCATTCATTGTCACTACCAACAGATGACACCCTTGCCACACACACTACTTCAACTACATAGATGAGATAATGCAAAGAGAAATAGGTTGTTGCACACCCTCAATCTTCACTCTCTCTCCATAGTCACTAAGACATTGCACCACCTTTCAACAACAATCTATACTAGCTTGATGTACCTCAAGCCAATCCATTCCCAACACAACACCATAAGACCCCAATGAAAGAATACAGAGGTCCACAGTAGTGGTGTAAACTCCTAAATCCAACACACATCAACAAACAAGAGAATCCACTATTTCCTTGGAACCCGAAGCTAACTCAACTTGCCACTTATTGTTTTTCTTTGCTACTGAGAGCCTGCATTGCTCTATTAAAGATAGGGAAATAAAATAATTTGAAGCTTTTGAATCAAACAACATAGAAAAATAAATACCACCTATCCCACCTATAGTCTCCACAATTGTACCCTGGTGCTTAGTTTGATAATTATCAACCATCGCAAAGACTCAGTGAGATCACCCTGCATCTTCCACTATAGGCTTTGAATATTCTTGTATTTGGTTGAACATTTGTGTTGATTTTCAAGGGAAATGTACTACTATATGGCCATGTTGTTGACAATTGAAACAACCTCCCCTCCTGAAACCTCTACTTGCCAAAATTGCATTGGACTATTGAAATCTGCCTCTACTAGAGTTCTATTGGGAACTCTATGTTGGCTGAGTAGTGTGAAAGTGCTTATGGTGCTACCATTTATGATCCTCTCTGACTTCAAAACCACCACCACAAGCATAATTATGACCCTAGATATTCTTCTTCTACTAATGTTGTCCACCCTTGGACGATGTAGGATGACTCCTAGCAGAACCTATTGCATGTGACTGCATACCCCTCACACTTGAACCTGAAGATAGAGCACTACCAATCTACACTCATGTCTATCCACCTAGAGACATAGCCAAGTTCTCTTCAACCAATCGTACCTTCTCCATGGTTGCCTCCATAGTCTTGGGTTCAAAGACCCAAAATCCTCCACTAATATGAGCATTAAGGCCCCTAACAAAGTGTTGCAGAAGCATGGCTTCATCATCTGCTATCCTTGCATATTTCTTAAGTTTGAAAAACTTATGCTCATACTACTCAACTGACATAGCCATCTGCCATAGGTCATGGAACTCATCTACCTTCCTCTGTCTCCATTCACTTGGTAGGAAACAAGCATGAAAGCTCTCCAAAAACATCTGCCATGATACTAATCCAATGTCCAGATGAATTTTATGCTCTTGTAGATGCCACCAAGTGGAATAAAACCCACGAAGATGCATTATGGTGCACCGCGCTTTGGTGTTACTTCTATACAAATGCATAGAAAAATACCTACCCAAATCCAAAAGCTAAGTCTCTGTCTCTATTCCATTGCTAGATCCATCAAAATTAGAAGGTCTAGACCTGAGAAGATACCTCATATGAACTGCTAAAATTGCATCTTGATCTGGAACGACAAAATCTCTCCTACGAGGTGATCTCTCTCTCTTGATACTCGACTCTATCTTAATGATCAAAATGATGGGACCTTGTTGATTATCCTCCTACCTTGGTCCCAAACAAGAAAGAATCTCCCAAAAGACATTAATTAACTAAAGAACTCTTTCATTACCTTGCTGGTTCTCACCCTGAGCTTCCTCCTCCTAATAGTCATGCTATCACTAGTACAAAAATAACAATAAATGACTGAAAAAACTGCTAAAATTTGTATATAAATGACTAATCTTGGTCACGTGACCATTAGTGGTTTATTGCTAGTCATTTATAACATGACCAAATTTATGACTAAACCATTTTTAGTCATTTATTGGTTGTTTTGATTGATCAATTTGGTAGTATATTTAGTCATTCATTTTTGTTAGTTGATCATATATTTAGTTATGGTAGTCATTTATTTAGTCATTGTAATTATTAATTATCATAAATTGGTAGTGTTTTTAGTCATTTTTATTCACTCCCATCCATTTGTAGTATATTTATTTATATTTTTATTCATTTATTTTCATTAAATTTAGAGTAAAAAAAATTGGTTGAATATGAAGTTATACTTATATGCACATGGATGTTTATACTATCAAATTCATAGGTAAATTTACATAATATATATAAATTTATCGGCTACAAATAAAATAAAGAAACAACCATTTTGATCTTTTCATTGTGTGTGTGTTATAATATATATCATATATCTATATATTATTTGTTAAAATAAAAATTTTAAATTTTGGAGCTGAGGGGTCCGCAACCCCAAGGGGCCGCAACACAAGGTCTAGATCGGTCAATCATTGAAATCTTTCTAGTTTTCATCTACAATAGGGTGAAGGGCCTCAAAGCACATGCCAAATGCATGGCCTATGCAATATGCCTTGCCGACTTCAAGGAGCATGAGATGCTATGGTTTCTTCCCAAGTGCATCCATACCTTTCATCCAGAGCGCATCGATAATTTAACTCATCTCCTGTGGTATCTACACTTAAAATTTGGTTTTGTAGCTTATTCATTTTGGTCATAGCATTGTCATTAGAGCCACCCACATGTTATCATTGATATTCTGCTTAAAATAACTCACATCCCAAGTGCAAAGGGAACCATCCTCTACTTTAAAATCCACACCAGGTGTTTGTAATGGATTTTGACATTTGTCAGTTATGGCTTGCCCTGTTAGCAATTAGAGAGAACTCCAACAATTGGCTTGTTACTGGAGAAGTTTCAAAGTCTTTCTATAATGAAGAAAGAGGGAATGTTAACATTCCAAAATGATCCAACTTAAAGAGCCTGTATAACATTGTGACTATAAACTCACACACAATGTATGAGGTGTGCACTGGCAGTGCCCATATTCACTAAATCAACAAAGTAGCCAAAACTGGTATGCGACATTGTAATCTAGATCCAAGCTCTTCATTTCTATAGTCAATAATTTATGATCTTTATAGTATCATCGAGACAAATTAAAACCACAATAGAAACGCCTAGAAGCACAATTTAAACACTGATGCAAATTTTCCGACTCAAAACAAAGGAAAGAGCATGCAAATAAAAATACACAACTGCTTTCTATTGATCCCTTCAATTTTCACATTTAAAACAATTGCATCATTGTCCCAAAGTGTTATGTTGCTCTAGGCATATGTGCACCCACACAGACCACATTGGAGATGAGTAAAATTGTGATGGCTCTTCTCCCACACAACTTGTCTGGTTTGTCGAACTAGCCTTTTGTCCATAATCGAATCCAACCCAATGATAACTGATCTCCACCGACTGCAGTCACCTTTCGAGCAAGCTATGGTCGTTATAGACAATGGAGATGGGATATTTTTTGAATGATGAAGCAATGAATGGGGTTTTGAGCTACGATTCAAGGGGGAAATTATTGGTAAGGGTTGGGGAGGAATTGGACTAGGCTATGGGAATGCAGTGGTACATTGCCACAACAGAGGGGCTCACACCCAAGTTGCATAGCAGTTGCATCTTTGAGGGTATACTTTAATCATGCACAAGGTTTGAGAATTTACCTAAGCTTTTGATGACAGACTGATCCAATAGGGTCGAAAAGGAGGGGAGTCTCAAACCCCTTTCTCTAAAAAAAGAACAATAAATAAAACTTATTAAATCATGCACATTGAAAAGAAATGAAACCTTATAGAATTTTTATGGCTGCCACTCCTTTTGAGTCCACACTTGAGATATCTCCAAAAAAACAAGGAAAATATGCATTAGATCAAGGATTATCTCTATAAAAACAAGAGGGAAAAAACTGCAATAGTGGATTTTTCATGCCCACCACTCTTTCCCATTCCACACTTGAGAAATCTACAAAAAGAAGAAGGAAAAGATACATTAGATCAAGGGTTATATATGTAAAAACAAGAGGGAAAGAAAAGAAAATCAACCTACAATAATGGCTTCCATGGAGGAGGCTAGTGTTAGAGAGCTTGACCAAATGTGCAAATGAGAGAATAGGGTTAGAAATTCTTTTCTTTCCATCATAATAGAAGTTAGGGTTTTCCATTGAGCCCTAAGATCCAACGATGGAGATTAAAACAATCTAATGGATGAGATTCATTGCAAAACCCATTAGGGTTGTGGCTACAAGTCTTTTTTAATGGGGAGAAGTTATTTAAGTTTCATTTATTTGAGGCAATTCAAAATGTAATTTAAAAAAAACAAGAGTTATCAAGAAAAGAGGGAGAAATAAAATATAACCTTATTATTTTTGTTATATGTGTGTGTGATATATATATATATGTATATGTATATATATATATGTGTGTGTGTGTGTGTGTGTGTGTGTGTACACACACACATATGTATGTTTATATGTATATGTACATATACATATATATATATGTGTGTATATATATGTGTATATGTATATGAATATGTATATGTATGTATGTATGTATGTATATACATATACATTTATATATATGTATGTATATACATATACATATATATACATATACATTTATATATATATATGTGTGTGTGTGTGTGTGTGTGTGTGTGTGTGTGTGTGTGTGTGTGTGTGTGTGTGTAATATGAATATATATATGTATGTATGTATACATATATATATATATATATATATATATATATATATATGTATATATGTATATACATATATACATATATATATATATATACATACATACATACATATATATACATATGTATGTATGTATGTATATATGTATATACATATACATATACATATATATACATATACATATACATATATATATATATATATATATATGTATATGTATATGTATATATATATATACACATATGTATACATATGTGTATATGTATATATGTACACACACACACACACACACACACACACACACACACACACACACACACACACACACACACACACACATATATATATATATATTATATTTATATATACATATATGTATAAATATAACATACACACACATATGTGTGTGTATAAGCATAATCTTGATGTTTAGTTGTAATAGAGGAGTAATAGTAATTTATTTAGTCATTTATAGCTGTGTTGCAAAAAATGACAAGAATTTGGTCATTTGTACTTGTCATGACTAAAAATTTTAGTCACCTGGTCATTTATTTGTCATATTTCTACTAGTGGAAGTTGCTAGAAAAGTTGAACAACACTTTTATTGCCTTAATTCCCAAAACTCAAGAACCTACCTTCCTCAAGCACTTTAGACCCATTAGCCTTTGCAAATATAGTTTACAAAATATTTTCCAAAGTCCTTGTCAATAGGATCAAGCCCTTTCTTGATAAGCTTATAAGTTAGAGGCAGAAAGGTTTCGTCCAAGGAAGACAAATCTTGGATGTTATCTCCACTCATGAAGTTATTCATTTAATGGATAAAGGACGTTGACCTGGTATTGTGCTGAAACTAAATATCTCAAAGGCCTATGATCAAGTGAATTGAAACTTTTTGCTCAAGGTCCTTAAAAAGCTTGGAGCTGGTGATAAACTTCTCAACCTAATTAGGGAATGCATCACTACTGTAAGATATTTTGTTATGGTTAATGGTGTCCCTCGTGAACCCTTTGGGGTGTCTAAGGGGCTTTGCTAAGGTGATCATTTGTCCTCTTACCTTTTTTATTATTTTGGCTAAGGTCTTGGGCAGCAACTTCCACATTGTTATCAACAATGGAACCTTATTGGGGATCAAACCTACTTCTGCAGTCCCCCTATTATTTTGCAGTAATTTGTCGATGACACCATCCTTTTGGGGTGGCTTTAGTGGTTGAAGCTAGGGGTGAAAAAATTTCCTCGATCTTTATGTAGAGGCATCAAGTCAACATGTCAACTATGATAAATTAACATCTATTTCTTCCACATTGTTGAAAGACTTCAAACCAAAATCATAGGTATTTTGGCATGTCAAATTGCTTCCCTCCCGGGCACATACCTTGGGCTGCCACTTACTATTAAGGAAGTCTCTACTCCTTTTGGGTTTCCATCCTTGAGAGAATGTAGAAGAAAATTGTAGGGTGGAAGGGAAAATTTCTTAGAAGTGTGGGGAAACTCCAGCTCCTAGCCTCCTCTCTTCATGGGATCCCTGTTTACTTCCTTTCCCTCTTTAAAATCTCGGCCTCAATGGTTGAGAAATTGGAAATAATCCAAAGAACTTTTCTTTGGACTGGCATGTAAGAGAAAAACAGGTTAGCCTTGGTCAACTAGGATAAAGTTTGCTACCTAAAAATCAATGGTGGACTAGGGATCAGGAAAACTTCTCATTTTAACAAAGCCCCTATGGCTAAAACTTCTTGGAAGTTGATATGTCAAAATAATTATGATTGGGGCCACATTATGTGTTCAAAGTAACTTGGTTAAGACAACTTCCACAAGTTTATGGACATGGATGGGGTCCCTAGGGCTCTAAAATATGGAACAATATTCTTAAGTGCAAAGATATCATCTCTCAAGGTATGAAGTGGCTCATTAGCAAAGGGAGAAACATTTTCTTTTGGGAAGACTGTTGGCTGGGAGATAAAACTTTGGTTTCCTTCCCCTCCCTCAGGAGGATCCAATGCTACAGGGTGAACTCACAATAATGGTTCCCACTTTTTTGCCACTTTTGACACTGAGATGTACATTTTTAAAATAATCTTCAACTTCCGAGAACTATACCTTTTAAACTATTAAAAATTCGAAGATGATGTAAATTAGTGATTTCTAGCATTTTGTTTGTAGATTCTATATACATTTTTTTCAAATTTTTTTGAAGGATTTTTTAAAAAAATTTCCATCTCCCTCGAAAAGTAGTTTTTTACAACAAACTACATTTTTTAAGAGTGAGGTGCCTCCCGAAACGTATAACTTTTTTTCTATAAATGATAAAAACTCAATTCTTTCAAATTTTGGTTTGTAAAATCAATATCCAGGGCTTGCATTTGGTTTTATAGTGATATGTTCAATATTTTTCATTTTATAAAGTTTTGAAGTCCAACTAGTCATAATTTAGACATAGGTTTACGTTTGAACACATAACTTGTTCTATATAAATCAAAATTCAATTTTTTTTTTTTTGTTAGAAAGAAGATATCAATACCAGGGGCATAGATATTTTTCAGAATTTTTTTGAATTAGTTTCTTATTTTTCCCAATGTGTTGAACAGAGAAGTTCATGTTCAATGAAAAACCAATTTTTCATAAAATTAAAAAAATAAGAACATAATAAATTCAAAATATAACAAAATTATACTCGTTGGAAAGCTTGCTCCGAGTACTACAATCTAATATTTTTGGGTTATCAAGATTATTTCATTTGTGCTTTGAACCAGAGCTCTGAAGTCATTAATTCTTCAGAATTCTGAAAATTTTTGGGAGAAACCTCAAATTAGAGGGTTCGAATGAACAGTACTTCGAGTGAATGGGGTTCGCTCGAATCCATTATGGTTCGAGCGAACCCCCATTCGCTCGAACCAATAGGCTTGATTTCGGCCCGTACAAAGTCACCTGCGGTTCGAGCGAACCTAGGTCTGCAACGTGGTTCGCTCGAACTACCAGGGGTAGTTTGAGCGAATACCACTATTTCGCTCGAACACCTAGAAAATCGAAGTTCCCACTTTCGCCAAATTCCTTCATTGAAAAAAGTGGGAAACAGCTTTGTGAATTCACCCTACGCCATTGAGTTCTTTGGTCAATGGATTTGCAACTACCTCTCTGCCAACACTTGGAAGGACATTTGTACCTACTATTATGACCAGCCCCATCTATTGCCTACTGCTTGAGAGCTATGGGTTATGCTTGGCAAGATTAGAATACCACTTTTCCCTAGGGAGGATAAATTTATTTGGAGATGAAACTAATGTGGGATTTCTCTATTGAAATTTCTTACCACAATATTCTTAGGGATAACAACTCTCCTGCTTGGTGGAAACAAACTTGGAACCCCCACCTCATCCCTAAAGTCAACTTCTTTTGGTAGTCTACCCTCCACAATAAGATCCTCACATAGGCTAACCTCTCCAAGAGAGGTTTTTAATTTCCTAATAGATGTGTTATGTGCAAGACTGATGAAGAAAATTCCTCTCATATGTTCGTACATTGTGCTTTTGCTAAACCCATTTGGGGAATGTGTCAAGTCAGAAACTCAATATTTGCTAGATTATGAATGAGAACTTGACTCAATTGTTACTGGAGTGGGGGGGATTAACTCCTAACCCTTTAATTCAACAAATTTGGAGGCAAGTTCCACCGCACCTGGGTTGGAGCATCTGGAAGTTGAGGAATACCAAGATCTTTCATGATATTGAAGTCTCCGTTGAGGTTGTTTTGGATGTTTCTTCAAACTCCTTTTGGAAAATATATCTGTTACTTTTTTTAAACTACCCCCAACCCTCCCTCCATTAGTGACAATGAAGTAACCCTACAATGGAACCTACCACACTCTTTCATAGCCTTTGATAATTCTAAGCGCTTGCTCAAAATGAATACCAAGTGGACACCACCTGCCCCTGGCTACTTCAAGCTTAATTTTGATGGGCTGCCAGACTTGGTCTGGTAATGGGTGGAGGAATTATAAGATCTTACACTGGGGAGTTAGTGGTTGCTTATGCTGGTAATTTGAATGGTTTCTCTAGCAATCAAGCTGAAGGAATGGCCCTGTCCTGGGGCCTTCATATTTCCCTCTTTATTGGCGTTCGGGGCATGGTCATAGAAAGGGACTCTAAACTCATCATTGATGTTGTTAAAGGACTAAACATAATCAACTGGTTGATTGTTGATATCATCACAAATATTCTCAAGCTCATCTCAAGTTTTGATTCATTTTTATTGGGCCATGTCTATAGGGAAGGTAACAAGGTTGCTGATGCTTTAGCGACACTTGGGCTTCCTGGGTAGGGTCTCAGATGTTGGAGGAATTTTAATTCCTTGCCTCTCAATGTTAGACTACTCCTTAAAGGAGAGTATAGCAATCTAATCTCCCTTGGATACCCACCTCCCTGATTTTACCCGCCCTTTCCATCGGGCTCACAGGTATTGCCAGAAGAGGGAACTTTCAAATTTGAAAAATCTCAGCCTTATGTTGATTGACACTAATGGTCATATTATGTGGATTGACAATTACGCCACCAATTGTGATGCCCACCTCACCATCATTTGTTGGAATTTCTTCTATTTGTATCTTTTGATAATGTAGTTCACTCGAGCCACAACACATGTGAAACCTATGAAGAAATGTGCGCTCAGTGAAAGAACTGGGATTGATGGGACACATGGGTGTCCTATTAATGATTACTCCTTAAGCCTCGATTTCAAGGCGACATATTCAATTTCCAATATCACTTAGAGAGGCTGGAGTTACCTTTCACATGCTTCTCCTTGTCTAGAGGATAATTACCACAATTATTCTATCGATGGATTGCATGATCTCTAAAATTTTAATATTTATGTTAAAAATAAGCTCATTCTAACAAAACATTATTTTTTACCTATCTTCTCTACTACTGAGTTTATGTCTAGGGCGCAGGAGCTTTGGCAATCACCACCGATGATCTTGCCATAGGAGGTGATGGGGTTCATTTTGAGCCAGATAAACCTGACAACTTCAAGAAGGACATGGTGGTTTGGAACTACTTTGTTGAAGGTGGGGTGATGAAGTTCATGGAAAACCCGTGTGGGCATGATGAGAAACTCTCCATCCAATTTGTAGTCTCCTAGAACAATCGTAGAGTTGTCATTGGGGGTTTTCCTTTGAAGTCATTGAGGAAACTATTTCCTAGGTGACTGGCCTATCTCTTGAGGGAAGAAGATGGAAGCAAGCGAGTCATGTGGCTAACATTGAAGGCCTCAACAGATTCTTCAAAGGGAAGGAGGCTCC
The DNA here is from genome assembly GCF_030272615.1 of Cryptomeria japonica. Classification (NCBI taxonomy): domain Eukaryota; kingdom Viridiplantae; phylum Streptophyta; class Pinopsida; order Cupressales; family Cupressaceae; genus Cryptomeria; species Cryptomeria japonica. The sequence continues at coordinate 440,851,824 of NC_081413.1, read as the reverse complement.
ATTTAAACTTCAAGGCAGTTTTGCCAGAGAAGAGCTCAAATACTCATGGGATATGGTATGTTTAATGACCATGAAGTATTTTACTCTTGAGGGCCACCATAAATTTTTCTACTACTACCATTTGCTGTTGTTAAATTATTTTAGAAACAATGATCTATTATGTTTTCCTTTCTATCTATTACATTCTATAGAGAATTCAATCAAAGAGGGCCTTGACCCAAAAAATGATGACAAGCCACCTATCCCCCTCCACCAGGGTCTAATTTATAGGCTCTATTGCTACCATTTGGCTTTATACCCTCCTAGAAATATCATGCTAATTCAACCCCCTTTGCATGCCTCTCATCCTTTGGTGGCTTTTGCAAGCGAAATGGCCCCTTCCCGACTTTTCCACCTCTCCAATGAAGCTTTTTCTTCCTCCCCGATTCACTCTTCCTCTGTAACTATTATTGAGTTGAGCCTTACCACCTTCCCTTTCCTCTCTAATGTGAAGGATAGGAAACCCTCTTTCTCTAAGGGTAAGGGTAAATCTACCAGAAAATGTAAATAGATTATCATTGATAATTCCAGCTCCGAGGAATCAGATAATGAAGACCAAGTGATAGAAACTGAGGGTAGAAGAAGGTCTCGTAGGCTTGCCTCCATGGGTGTAGATGAGAAGAAGGATGAGACCCAGAAAGCCTTTGAAACGAAGGAGGACCTTGAGGAGGGCGAGGGTGGCAATATCGCAAATGAACCTGTGAGAGATGAGACTAGCACTCAAAATTTGGACATTGCCAACATGGCAGACCCCAGTCCCCCTCTGGGACCTGATGATTTGAACATAACCAATGAGAAATCTGCTGAGAATTTTGATGACGGGGCCCTGGAGAGCCTTATGCAAAAGGTAGACCCTATTATTAAGACAACTTCTGAGTTGGTCATGGGGGTCTAGAATGATGAAGAGGTTATTGTGGAAGGTGGAGATAAGGACAGAAAAAATGAAAAGAGTGAGAAGAATAAGAAAAAAGACAAGGGTCCCTCTCCCAAGGAGAAGGAACATCAAGAAATGTAGAAGGATGAGGATGCGGAGCCCAAGGATCACCTTAGGGAGGATGAGTTGAAGGCTCTCAATTGCGATGTCTGTGAGTTGAGGAACCGCTTTGATAGTTTGGGGGCGAATGAGGAAATTTAGAAGTTGAAATAGGAAATCAGAGAGATTTATAGTAGGTTGGATGCTAGGGACAAGCAACTCATTAGTAAATAAATTCGGCATTCGTGTAATGCATAGCTCTACGCTGATTCTCTGCCTCCTCCGTGACAAGAGTGCTGAAGATGGAGCAGACAAACAGGCTAACCAGGAACTCTACAGGTTCCTCTCTGAGGATTGGGGTAAATTCATAGATATGACTGGGGTCCATAATTTGGCCCCTCAGGTCTTTGTCTAATAGTCATAGATGGGTTTTGTTTTTTGGACTCACCGGGTATGTCCCTGATGCTTTTTATTTCTGCTAAACTCTCATTGCAAACTTGGTTTTGTGATGTTTTGATGCTATTAATGTGTTGTTGATAATCTTTGGCTATGTTAAGGGTCAACGCCCTGGTTAACACCGCTTTACTAATAAAAAACAAACAATAATAGAAAATCAAGAAAACGATTGCCAATAAACCATTTACACTATTCATCAACATTGAAACAATTTAACCAAAAATAAACTATTTAAATTGACCAACATATTTAGATAGCCAAAAGTCTATTTTAATTTGATCTTAGATTGCAACTTGATTTGGTAAGAGAGGTATTGAGAGAGGCTCTACATGTCCATCTACTCTTCTCATCAAACAATTAATTGTTATAGAAGCTTGTCTACTTGCGAACATCAATTTTCAACAAATGTCAATTTTTCTTTGCATCCTCTCAAAACAATACTTCTATTCTCTATTATTTGCATGTTGCAATTCAAAGAAGATACAACATAAACAAATAGTCAAATCTTGTCACTTGACCATTGTTTGCGACTTCAACCATAATAATTCCCATATCATTTAACCAACATGAACACGTCTTTGTATACCCATTTGGATGTACATAAGATCCAAACAACAAGACAACCAACTTGTAAACATCCAAAAATAAATAAATCTTTTAAATGAACACAAATCAAATCCACAAAACATATTCACTTCTATATATTAAAAAAGAAATTCAATTCGATAAACATTAAAAATTAAATTTTGAAAAATTAAATATTACAACGCTCCACTATAATACCCTCTCCCCAACTCCACTAAAATTTACAAAACATAATATCCAATTATCTATCAAATCCTGTCAATCAGATCTGATTTTAAAACCAAACACTAAAGTACCGCCCAACCCCACTTTATTACTTAGAGAACGGATATTTGCATACTGTTCAATTAATTAATTTACACATAAAAGTTAATTTGAAAGGGTGTAATTAATTCCTCCCTCCTATTATTTCAAAAACGCGAGATTCGTCCATTTATTATTGTTATTATTACTAGGTTAGCATGATCGTTGGAAAGAGGGCGTGTGGTAATTTGAATTGCACGGAACAAAACTTGGTGATTTTGAAATGAAGTGGGAAAGGGGCCTCCTTTTTGTTGAAATCCATGTGATAAAAACTTTGTGTCCATTCATTACTGTCATCTTATCTCTAGACATGATGGATTACTAATTATTTAAGGTTGCTTTCAATGTCTTAAAATTATCCATTTTCTCATAATCAATAAAGGATGCTTATTTCTTTAATAACAAAGACAATAAATTGGTCCACACTTCGTAGACCATTTGTATATTGGAATGATTGAATAAAAAAATCAAGTTGTAGATTTTAAAAAATTGAAGTGACAAGATGAGGTGGATTGAATTGTCTCTACAGAGAGAAAGGGAAGGAATAGTAATATCCTTCCCATGAAAAATTTATGAAGTCAATGTACCAACTGTATGACATGATAAAGATTTATTGATGATTGAGGAGGACAAATCATCAAGTCAAATCTATCATATGTTATGATAGGATAGAAGGACCCTTGATAGACACTCGATCCACCATGTGTTGCTACACGAGTAATATAATTTTCATGTTAGTTGTTCTTGATTGTTTAACAAATATATATGGTCCTTTTGTAAAATTTCAATTTTTAATGCATAGAGTTAGGGGAAGTCTATCACTAGTCATTATAGTTAATTTTGTGAACTCACAAATTTTAAATGATACATCAGATTTTGAAGTTTTTTTGGATTGTTTCTACATACAACCTAATTATGTATAGCTATTGTTCTAGCTTCTGGGTAGTAATGATGTATGATGCAGGATCTAGTACACACGCAAGGGTAAAAAAATACACATTTCAAAGTGTCGCCCCTTAAAGATTCCCCAATAACTATGCACTTAAAATTGCCAATAGTTATGCACAAATGCCCCAATAGTCGTGCATTATGAGTACCAATAATGGTGCACAAATGAACCAATTATGATATAGAAATGCTAAAAAATGAGCGCTTATTGATACATGTGAAATTTTATTAATAGATTGTTATGGTTTTTTTTTTTCAGATTTCGTTAAAATTAGTAATTGGGAGGTTGGTTGTGCAAAGAATGAACAGTTATTGGAACATGAGTGATAATTGATATTCTTCCCCTAATAGTCCACTTTCCCTACTCTCATGACATCATTTTTCTTACTTTAAACCCATTTTAGGAGGAGAAAATCCTAAAGTCATGAAAGGTAATCAACCATTTTTTACCTTTAATCATAATTTTAGAAATAAATTAATCTTTATATTAGCTAGACAATAATCAAACTAACATTTTATTTGAATATTAGGTGGCTTAAGGGACATTGTGGGTTTAGATGTGTTGGAAAATGTTAAAATAATTTGGAGATTAAAAATTAGATATTAAAAAAAAAAGGAATTAAAATAGAATGTTATATTAATTTTTGTATTATGTGCATGTCATGCGTTTGGCAAATAGTATATGGTAGTATTAGTTTGATATAATGTTTAAATATCTATTTATCTATTGATGTTACATATGTACTATTATAGTATATATACCTTGAACGTAATTTTTTTTTATCAAAATTGAACTAATAAGCTTTCAATGTGTGACACTTTATCTTTCCATAGTAAATATTTTGGTTGCACATTATGCTAACAATTGGCATGTAATGAAATGGTCCCAAAATATGTGTGGGACTATAGCGCAATGCTCTAAGATATTATATGGTATTATGTGCTAAGCTTTAAAATATGCACTCTATTTTATATGGTATTGTGTGGTAAGCTTTGAATTATGCACTCTACATGTGCTAAAATACAAGAATGCAAGTGTGGCATGAAATATAATAGAGTTGTGAGCATTATTATGCAATATAATCCTTAGCTTTGGATGAATGACACATGGTGCAAAAGGGGTATGCAAAACCTTAATGATATATTTTCAGTTGCACAATTTGATTTCAACCTCTACATGGATGGCATCTAAAGGAAGGAGTTACATGTGGGGTTTCTCACTATGGTGTTTATGTCTAGTGGTGTATGTAGATGCACAATAATGCATGAATAATTCGCCCAATATTGAAAGATAATCACCTCCATTATGCAAAATAAAACTTGTGTAATTAGAAGTGAAACTTGTGTGACATTTTTTTACTTGTGGAATCACTTCAATAATCTAATATATCTTAGTGTCGAATATAAAATAGGAATACCTGCAATAAAACATATGAGCAACCACAAACTCAAATTTCAATGCAAAAACATTATTCAACCAATGAAGAAAATAGATTCAAAATGCAATAAATTAAATACAAATAATAAACCATATTGTCTTGAATCTCTGAAACCTCCGTCGTCATTACACCAAAGACACATTATAATAACATATGGATGCAAAAACATTGTTAATAAAAGCTATAAGCATTTAATTTGACGTGTTTATGATACTTAAATGCATGAAAAACCTAAAAATATTTTATTGTTATTTTTAAATTTTATATTATTTTATTTTATTTTTTTATATCTTCACTTCCACCTTTACCACTGAGTTTAACTTGATCAATCAATTATGTGTATCTCTATGCATTCAATTAGCTTTGTGGTAAGAATTTGATAGAAATATAAAACTATAATACTATTGGTACTAAAAGTTTTTTTTCTTTTGTAAAGAGTTTAATGAAAATATAAATATATAAAAAACAAGAATATATTAAAACATAATAATATAATCATATCTTAATAACAATTTAATATACTATCTATATATACAAATATTTTAATATTAATTACAATATAATATTATAATATTTTTTTATGTGGAATAATGAACAAATATGATGTCTTTCAACATACTTTACCTATATTTCTCTAAAGACGGGTATGATAGTTCTTAATCTTCTTCAAATGCTTTCAGATATTTATCATGCGTGCACAAAGCGAATTCAAAACTCAAGGATGATAGTGACAAGAAGATATCAAAAATAGCGGAAATGAGAAAAGAGATGAGTTTAAATAGAGGATCCATTATTGATCAATGACTTGGATTGAATTCAACCCAAAAGAATGAATGACCAGGATTAGACATCTTGTAATATTATTTATTCTATTAAGATATCTTGTTTTTAAGTTTCAAAAAGGAAAAAGAAAATATTGTTAAAAAAAGGAAGAATTATCTTTTTTATAAATCTTCTTCCTCTTCTTCTTCCTTTAAGGATTCCATTAAGTTTAAATTTTATTTTGATTATTAGCCAATAAGATTTTTTAAGGTGGGGAACTCCCCCACCAGATTCCACAAGTCTCATGCTGGCATATTTTATCAGCAACATCACCCGTCGGAAAATGAGAAGCGTTGACTGTGGGAAATATCTGGTATGGAGTCGTGTATTCATTTTGCACTTAACTTTCGTTTATTATCAATTAATTTCATAAAAAAATTGCCACTACAAACATTGCCAACAGTATGTAGTATTGATAATGATCGAATGAATTCAGGCTTTGATGTTCACACAATACAAGGATGATCGGGCATCTATAGCAAATTAAGTTTGTTCAAATTGAAAAATGTTTTTATTCACGTGCTTGCTTCAGTAGAAAATACAGTGGTTTTATCCTCTGTAGGTTGCATTGGTTGCAATTATTGACGATGGTGAGAAAGAGTAAGTCTTGAGCTTGAGTTTATTTTGATGTGGTGATTCTTGGGTGAAGTCAAGGGTTGGCTTCAACTCAGTGTGGGTCAAACATCTTCATTTTGCATTTTGACCATAGCTAAAAAACCTCACAACTTTGTGTAATACCCTAAAAATGGTCATCTAAACCATGAGCCCCTAATCTCGACAACGTCACTAAGGTCCTAACCAAAGGCAATTAAATCAATCTTGAGCACACAATTAATTCTTTAATCATCAAATGCCACATGGCAAAATTAATAACTCAATATTAATTAAATATTTATTTAATTAATTAAATCATTCCAAGTAAATCATTTTAAACAATTATCTTATTTATTTTATTAAATATCCTAGCATATTTAATTAAATAAATCAATTTGCCATAAATCTTCAAAAAAGGAAACAAATCAAGAAAGAGGAATTAATTCAATTAAATAAATCAATTGAGCACAAATCTTCAAAAATGGAAATAAATCAAAAAAAGGAATTAATTGATGAAGAAAGGAATTAATTGAGAAAAGAAATCAATTCGAGATAATCTTGAAAAAAACAAATTAAAAATTGATAAATAATCCCAAAGAAAGCAATTAAAACAATTAAATATTAAAATTGAATGAAATAGAGAATAAATCAGTTTTTTCCTGATTTTAATCTTAATTTTAGTTCACTTTCCTTTAAAACTGAGAAAAGCATCCAATCACATCAATTCACCTGGATTGTGCTTCCTCTTGGAAAATCTTGACCGCTCATCATCAGTTGATCTTAGCCGTTGGTTTCTTTTTGAATTTTCTATAAATTCAGGATCATCTCTCATTCAAAAGAGGCTGGAGAATATATTGTTATTATACTATTTTTGCTCTAGGATTTCATTGAGATATTGCATATTAATTGTTTCATATTGATTAAATCATTTAGTTTAATATTGCAAAAATATTGTTAGATTAATATTGCATCCATCTAGAATTCATCATGTTCATATAGATAAAATCCTTCATCTTGATGTTGTCTAGTCACTGGTATTGCTTATAATCTGAGAGAAATCTTATACTCATATCTTTTAGAAGGCAATGGGTGGATTTGTTATGGTTTATTATTCATTGATTATATCAGATTAACCATGCATGTAATGACTTGATTGAAGTGTTGTGCTTGTAGATTCTTAGTCCACTTTTCACACACACACTTTGTATTGTTGTTCTCTTGTTATATATAATGTAAGCTAATGAGGTACCTATTACCATATTCAATTGAGCACAAATCTTCAAAAATGGAAATAAATCAAAAAATGAATTAATTGACCAAGAAAGAAATTAATTGAGAAAAGAAATCAATTGGAGATAATCTTGAAAAAAACAAATTAAAAATTGATAAATAATCTCAAAGAAAGCAATTAAAACAATTAAATATTAAAATTGAATGAAATAGAGAATAAATCAATTTTTTCCTTATTTTAATCTTAATTTTAGTTCACTTTTCTTTAAAACTGAGAAAAGCATCCAATCACATCAATTCACCTAGATTGTGCTTCCTCTTGGAAAATGTTGACCGCTCATCATCAGTTGATCTTAGCCGTTGGTTTCTTTCTGAATTTTCTATAAATTTAGGATCATCTCTCATTCAAAAGAGGCTGGAGAATATATTGTTATTATACTATTTTTGCTCTAGGATTTCATTGAGATATTGCATATTAATTGTTTCATATTGATTAAATCATTTAGTTTAATATTGCAAAAATATTGTTAGATTAATATTGCATCTATCTAGAATTCATCATGTTCATATAGATAAAATCCTTCATCTTGATGTTGTCTAGTCACTGGTATTGCTTATAATCTGAGAGCAATCTTATACTCGCATCTTTTAGAAGGCAATGGGTCGATTTGTTATGGTTTATTATTCATTGATTATATCTAATTAACCATGCATGTAATGACTTGATTGAAGTGTTGTGCTTGCAAATTCTTAGTCCACTTTTCACACACACATTTCTGGCATCCACCGTGGGGATCAAACCCACAACTACAAGATTTCTAATTTTTCTTGAACAAATTTAATGTTTGGTTTGTATAACTAATAAACATGTGTTAAATTTGCAGATAAAAATCTTTCTTTTTGTTTGTTCTTCTATGACAGTCAAAAATGGTCTCGGTTTGGAAGGAATAATTTTTTATTGAACCGTTAGATCTAAACTAATTTTTTATATATTGTTGAAAACCAAGTTTTATACAGGTTCACCGAATGGATTTTCCTAAATATTTTGGGTTTGAAAGTTATGATTGACAGAGTGCAGAACTATCATTTTACTCATTCTTCCATGACAGTCAAAAATGGTCTCGGTTAAGAGGAAATAACTTTTTATTGAACTGTTGGAAATAGCCCAAATTTTAATACGTTTTGTAAAACTAAGTTTCCCACATTTTCACAGAAGCGATCTTCCCAATTATTTTTGATTCAAAAGTTATAAACAACAGAGTGTAGTACTATCAAAACTGTCATAACTAGGATAGTCATAAAAAATGGAAATTCTTGTTAGATTAGTTTAATTTATAGTTTGCATGCTAGAATTTTCTTTTGATATTTATTTTTTATGTTATTTTGGAAACTAATTTTGGGATTTTAATGTTTTCAAGATGCTTGCCAAAGAATCTATCAATCAAACATACGCTTGCCAAAGAATCAAGAAGAAAATGACTGCTGACATATTGGTTTTGCAAGTTGCCTAAGGAGAATCGACTAAACATTGTGTATTCATTTAGTATTTTATTAGGCACTTAAATTGCTATCTGGTTAAAGAACAAATCTTTCTTTCGTGTTTTCAGAAAAATCTAAGAGGTAGGAGAGTATGCTCTTGCCTTTTATAGACAATCAGAAATCTAGACCCTTGAAGCTTTTTTCTAAGTTTTGAGATTTGTGTACCTTTAGCGGGCCTGTCACAGTGGGAAAAAGTAATCACCCTATGAGAATGACCCAAGTGAGTACAACTAGACCTAAGCATTCCAACTCACTATAATAAATAGGCCTCTGGTGATTAAAGTCTCAGAGGATGGGATTATTTGAGTTTTCTCTTTGAGATCTCTCATATCGAACATTTTGTAGGGCCTCGTAGTCTCAATCACGTTTACGTGACTACATCTTGTTTTGGTACCTTGTTGGGCTATAGGCCTTAATCATGCTTGCGTGACTTCAAGGGGTAATTTCAAATGGAATTCCTGACTAAGAACTATAAGATAGAAGCTACCCGATTCACCTCCGAAAGGTTGATAATCTTTGTGCAAGAGAGATAGTAACTCTCCCAAGACACTTTCCATATCGTGCCCCCATTAGTGTTTGGAGTCAGCTAATACGACGTTGAGAATCCATTGCATGAGACTCAACGACCGTATTTTGATTAGCTATTGGGTGTGTACCTAAGTCAACAAGCAAAGGTTTTCTTCTCTAAGCCAACTTCCATAGGGTTAGCATGTTGTGATTGAATTATTATATATCTTGTGTGTTTTCTATGTTGTCATCCCGAAAACTAAAACTGGAAGACCAAAACTGGAGAAAACAACAAACAAAATCAGTGATAAACTCTTTCTATGTCCAAACTGGTCTCTTTCAGTCATTGAAACATCAGTCCTTATCAAAAACTAGTAGTCGTTAGTCATTGAAACTTTGTCTGTCAGAATCTCGTCTCTGTCCAATCCTCTATCATATGAATTCTTGATCTTGTTAGTCAAAATAGTCAAAGTTTCCCAGATCAGTCTACAATGAGCATAAAATTGGTTATCGTAATTCGAAGCATAAACAACCTTGATAGTGTACCTCTATCATTGTATTGCACGATTTTGTCGATCATCTCTCAGCTAGTTCAAACAAACATCTTATCAAACCTAAGTTAACTTAGATAATGTCTTACATAGGATAGATCATTCTTGAAACCAGACTAGTTCTTAAGTTACTTCTCTCAATCACTACGTTAAACGAACTACTAGCTACAATTTGATCTTGACTGCTACAACACATCTTGCTCTCGGTCCTGTCGGTTAAAAATGCCTGTTCAAACCAAAAGCTCTTCTAATTTTTTTTGACAAAAGTAAGAATCTCATGGATACCTTAGCTCCAATTCCCATGGCTGCCTATGCTCAAATGCTTCAAGATATAAAGGAAGAAATATATGACATGGAAATCCAACAAAATAAATCAATCACTCCATTTGAAAAACAAATGTATGATATCAAGTGTGAGAAACTTCAAGAAGTGCTAAAACGATTATGTGATTTGATAAGCAAATACCAACAAATGATTGACAATCAAAAGCCAAATCTCAAACAAGCTCATGAGACACCTTCACCAAGACAAAAAGACATCTTTTCCCTAGATAGACAGTTTACACCTTTGGGGCAATCTATCAAGTCAGCTTTGGAAGAGCTTATTAAGAACAATCTTATCATATTGCCTAAAAAGACCACATGGGGATGTGCAATTTTGAGTAGTTATTGTGTATATCATAGGCATAACAAACATAAGACTTCAATGTGTATGGAATTAAAACATAAGATTCAAGATCTCCTTGATAATGGTGTCATTGAAATTGAAGATCCTAATGACTCACCTAAAGAAAAAGAAGGAACTACTTCTAAGCATAACCAAAATCATGAACCTATGTCTAGCAAGGCTCCATATGTGGCCTCCATCCCTTCCATGATGCCTTCATCTCCTAAGAATTCTCAGCAACAATCCATACCATCTCCTTCAAACAATGAGACTTCTCATGTTGACCTTCAAGGGCTATCTCCTATGGAAATCCAAGTTAATACCAATATTGATACAAGTTCCTCTAAAGATTTAAAAATCCCAGATCCTATGCCATCATGCACTCCAATTCCAAGCATACCCACTCTAGAAGGCCCTTTCCAAAATGCTTCCCCATCATGCCAAAATATGGAGACCTTCCAAGAATCTCCTATGCCTATGCAAAATCCTATCCCTTCCTTGGAAGCGACTCCATGTCAAGAGGATAATCTAAAAAATGAAGAAAAAAGTCCTATCATAAATCAAGATCAAGACACCAAGACTCCTCAATCCCATCTAATGATTGAAAGATGTCCTATTTCCCTAGAATCCCATGATGATCCCCTTATACCTTTCCATTTCTTCCAATATGACCCTCTTCCATCTCAAGATCAAAGCATCCTTCCAAATTCCATTCCTAAGCAAGATCATGATGCCTCTTCCACCTTTGCAAACAATCCTATTCAAAATGAAGAGTCAAACACCCTATCCAATGGTCCTCTTCCATGTCAAGATCAAAGTATCCCAATATTCCCTTGTCATAATCCTCCATATTCACGTCAAGAGTCCATCATGCCCTTAAAGCCCTCTCACAATCCTATCATTCCTTGCATTCCACCTTCATCTCATAATGGGCTCGTGCCTTCTTTCCAAAGCAAAGTGTATCCTACAATTCAAAATATTTATAAAGGCAAAGGGGTAGATCTCCACAAGAAAGAACCCCTTCATATTAAAGAAAATGTTAAAGGTCATGGCCTCAGGTAAATTTATCAAGATGTTTGTATCTCTCATAAATCCTACATTTCTCCAGTTAAATCCAAATATATGCCTTCTCCTTCACCGCTTCCATCCATTCTAGGTCCCTATATCCCTCCATCCCTTATGCAAGATCAACAAAGGCACACATCTTCGAGTACCTTCCATCCATCTAAAATACCTCTATATCATTCCTATCCGTTCATACATTCTTTTCCTTCTCCAAGCAATTTGGATGCCAAGCATAAAAGTCATAAGTCAAGTAATCCACATGTATTCAAGGATCAACATGTCCCATCTAATCGACATGTCAAAACAAAGCAAAATATGATCCAAATAGAAAAAGAAAAATACAAAATGCCACAAAGGCCCACAAAGAAAGAAGAAAATTCAAAAGTTATATGGGTTCCTAAGGCACTTGTACAAGAAATGCGCTCTAAGGAACTACAAAAACATGAAAAATCAAAAACCATGTGGATCCCTAAGTGGTTTCTTGAAGCACAACAATCTAAAGAAAAATCAAAATTGGCATCCAAAATTGTTGTTCCTCCATCCAAAACTTCATTGTTTATTCCTCCATCACCTCCTTCGTCCATTTTTGGTTCTTATGCTCCAAAATCTGTAACCTTTCCTCCATCCAAATCTCAAAATCTGAGATTCACTTCTCCTCCATATGTCCACCATCCCTCAAGGTGTGTGCCAATGTTGATCTTTCCAACATTTCCATCTATCCATACACAATTCTTCCAACATCCCATCCATTATCCAACACCTCTTTTTCACCCTTCCATCCCTCTTATCCAATCCTTTGCATAAATCCTTGCCTTAGTTTCATTTCATTATCCTGCCAACATCTTTGAGCATACCTTCATAGCCATGGTCTATTGCAACTCATATTCTAAGGGTATCATCCAAAGAAGAAAGACGTTGGGGTCCTTCTTCCATCCCATATCATGCCTCCATTATCTTCCAAAAAAAAAAAAAAATGATGAAAAAGTGAAAAAAAGAAAAGAAAAAATCAGAAAAAAAAGTAAAGAGAAATAATTTCGTCCACGAGTGAAAACCACTTCTTGTGGTACCTTGGGCAAGTACCATGATGAAAACCTGGTAAACAGGTGTCATGCGTAATCCATTATCCTTTTGCACTTTACACTAGGGGAAAGTTCCATCCATGTACATCCATCTATTATCCTTCTTCCTCCATTATCCTTCATCCTCCATTATCCCTCATTCGCTCTATCTACATTCATATCCCTTTTCCACCTTTGATCTTGACAAGGTTAAGGATCTTTGTAGGCTTAATGTGACCAATCTATTACACTTGATCTTGACCCTTTAGCTCCTATCCATTGCTCGCTTACATCCTTCATTACTCCCTTGTGATCTTGCTTATCATACCTGCCTCCTATCCAAATGTATCCCTTGATCTTGATCAACACTATGGACAAAATGCGAAAAACATGTTTTCCACAAACCTCTTGATATGACCACTTCTTTGGACAATATGGCTTTGTTATGCTATATCCTTGCTTTACATTGCTAAAATCCTTACATTGCTAAAATCCTTGCTTTACATCGCTAAAATCTTTGCTTTACATTGCTATATATGGACCCTGTGCTTGGATTAACATTGTGAGATAGTCCTTGAAAGTGTCCACTGCCATTCGCTTATCCATTCATGTGCTCAAAATCCCTTTTGCCTTGCTAAACACTAGGGGCAAACATTAAAAAATCATAAAAATCATAAAAAGTTCTGAACAAATGCCCTCGTGAAAACCTGGTAAATAGGCACCTTGGTAAAAAAATATATATGCATCTCTACCAAGCAGGTGAAAACCTGGCAAACAGGCGCCTCTTGTACTCAAGCGCTCCATCTATCAACGCAACGTTGGCATTCCCACTTTCATGCATCTTTGTTTTCACTTGTACATATCTTTTGGTCACTTTCGTGACATCCTGGTTCGTTGGAACCCTCATGGCTTGAAACTAATCATTGTCATAGTCTTAGGGTAATCGACATAGCACTTTATATGTCCTTAGCAGTATCAACCAAGTCAACCTTGCGTTAGTGAAACCTAGTCATCCACTCCGAGTCAGTCACCTGTCTCCTGACTATTGAAGAGTTTTATCACTGAGTTAACAAGCAAAACAACAAAACTAAAAACAATCACTAAACAGTTTGAGCTATGCATGAAAATTTTCTTTGTGTGCTGTCTGTTATATTGGTTTTCGATTATTATCCCTCTAAGTAACTCGAGGAAGTCTATTGTGACTAAGAGGAGCAAGGATTGGGGGCATAATATTTTCTTGTTTTCTGCTTGTAGGAATGATCCCAATGATCTGGAAATATCTAAATTAGCTAGGTGTCTATGATAAGAGCCTTCACATCAAGGTGAAATCGCCACACATACCTCAACTCCGCTTATTTGAATGCTACAGGGAGGTTCCCATCATTTCTTTGTCTATTTTGAGGAAATTTCTTTATTGTGCAATCTGGGTCCATGCGTAATTTGTCCAAGGATATGAACGAAAAAAGGTTCATTGTAGACAAGATAATTAATATTGCACATGAAAAGAAATGAACTCTATTCTGCCTGCTATAATTGTAAAACACTCAATGATGACAATTAAACTTTTCAAAGTCCAGTGACTAGGTTTAGGTTGCATCTCATTTTGCATCTCATCTTGCATTTCATTCTGCATTTTGTGAATTTGGAGTGATTTCGGTATAGTAACTATGCTTCTTCTTTGTCTGTTGAATGAGAGTTGGAGCGTCATCATTTCTTCGCTAAGTGGTCTCTTTTCATCATTTCTCTGATCGAGTACTTGTGTTTTGAGATGTTTAGCTGCATACATAAGCATATTATATAGATTCATACATTCACTATCATTCATTTGCATTCATCTTATTGCATAGAAAAACGAAAAAAAAAATTGCATTACTCATTCTCATTACTCATTCACATTCATTTATTTGCATATGAAAAGAAACAAAAATAGACATCCATAATCATTTGCATTACATAAATTCATACTAAATCAGAAATGCATACATATAGAATAAAGCATATAGAACAACATCTCATTACCAATCAACACAAGTACGATGAAATCAAATCACGAGCTTGTAAATCGGTTGTCCTGAGTATATTTTCGGGTTCGAAATCAAAAATCGAGATCATTTTGCTAGTCAATATCAAAATTTGGACCACTTAGCGCTCTTTTCATTGTGCTCAATTTCTCGCAAATCAATGCTGAATCTCAATTTAATTTCTACAAATCAACTTTGTGCTCAATTTCTCACAAATCAATGCTGAATCTCAATTTAATTTCTACAAATCAACTTTGCGCTCAATTTCTCGCTAAATTTTTAAAAATTCCTCTGAATCATTTGTGCTCAAAACAACTTATCATCACTCAAAATTGCCTATAATCATCATGTACCCTCGCTATTTTTTGATTTCGCTCCCGAGGGGGCATACTCATGACCTTATGACCCCACATTCTTCAATGTCGAGAAAATTTTCAAATCTTCATCGAAAGCCGAGCAAATAAAAATCTTTTCAACTAAAGAAAATCAAATAAGACCTCATCACTAGGGGCATCTCAACTTCATCGCTTTATATCAAGTTGAGATTTCTCGATCATCTAAACCAAATCAATCTCTAGGGACATATCAGTTTCATCACTTCATATCAAGCTAATATCAAGCTAATATTTGTCTTTGTCTGAATCAATCTCTTAACGTTAATCAGTTTCATCACTTTTCATCAAGTTGATTATTCGCTTAAACTCAATGAAGGGTTTAAAGAGTATCTTTAATCATACTCAATCTAAGCAGGTGTTACGTTTTATTCGTTTCTTGATCAAGATGAACAATTTATCTTCATCGTATCTTGATCAATCAAGTTCAAGATCGATTTATATCATCACTCATTGTATCTAAGTTCAATCAAGTTCTAGATCAGTATGATCCGCTTCTTGATCAATCAAACTCAAGTTCGGTATCTTTTGTTTTCTACCATTCCCAAGTTCAATCAAGTTTCGGAATGGTATCACGTTAATCAGACTTTATTCAGCTTTGTTGCTTCGAATCAAACTAAACATCTCACTTTTCATCTAGTTCGTGATCAATCAAGTTCAGAACTGGTATCTCCTAGACATCAACTATTCTTTGAACCAATGCACTACTTGCACATTAATTCAAAGAGGGGCAAATGTAATACCCTAAAAATGGTCATCTAAACCATGAGCCCCTAATCTCGACAACGTCACCAAGGTCCTAACCAAAGGCAATTAAATCAATCTTGAGCACACAATTAATTCTTTAATCATCAAATGTCACATGGCAAAATTAATAACTCAATATTAATTAAATATTTATTTAATTAATTAAATCATTCCAAGTAAATCATTTTAAACAATTATCTTATTTATTTTATTAAATATCCTAGCATATTTAATTAAATAAATCAATTTGCCATAAATCTTCAAAAAAGGAAACAAATCAAGAAAGAGGAATTAATTCAATTAAATAAATCAATTGAGCACAAATCTTCAAAAATGGAAATAAATCAAAAAAAGGAATTAATTGATGAAGAAAGGAATTAATTGAGAAAAGAAATCAATTCGAGATAATCTTGAAAAAAACAAATTAAAAATTGATAAATAATCTCAAAGAAAGCAATTAAAACAATTAAATATTAAAATTGAATGAAATAGAGAATAAATCAGTTTTTTCCTGATTTTAATCTTAATTTTAGTTCACTTTCCTTTAAAACTGAGAAAAGCATCCAATCACATCAATTCACCTGGATTGTGCTTCCTCTTGGAAAATCTTGACTGCTCATCATCAGTTGATCTTAGCCGTTGGTTTCTTTCTGAATTTTCTATAAATTCAGGATCATCTCTCATTCAAAAGAGGCTGGAGAATATATTGTTATTATACTATTTTTGCTCTAAGATTTCTTTGAGATATTGCATATTAATTGTTTCATATTGATTAAATCATTTAGTTTAATATTGCAAAAATATTGTTAGATTAATATTGCATCCATCTAGAATTCATCATGTTCATATAGATAAAATCCTTCGTCTTGATGTTGTCTAGTCACTGGTATTGCTTATAATCTGAGAGCAATCTTATACTCATATCTTTTAGAAGGCAATGGGTGGATTTGTTATGGTTTATTATTCATTGATTATATCAGATTAACCATGCATGTAATGACTTGATTGAAGTGTTGTGCTTGTAGATTCTTAGTCCACTTTTCACACACACACTTTGTATTGTTGTTCTCTTGTTATATATAATGTAAGCTAATGAGGTACCTATTACCATATTCTTGTATATTATTTTTGTTGTTGTTCTCTTGTAAATGTTGTTGTTATAATATTGTGCTCAATCTAGGATAGCATCATATTCGAAGGGTTTGATTGCAATTATTTATTTACGTAGCTAATAAACTTTTGGTTCGATGTCACCAAGTGCTAATAGTTTTTTATTAATTCTTGATTGATGAAAGGTAGTTGCCATCTTTGTTTCACTTGATTTTGAGTTAATTTACTTGTCATTTTAATCCACTCATTCATTCAAAAGGTCAATAATACATTAATTATTAGATGTATTTGATTATGTTTCAATGATATACTATGAAAGTTAAATATAAAAAATCATCATACAACAAATATATAAAAACTAAAATAAAAATACAATTATCAAATTACAAATCTAACAAACTTTAAAAAAACATAAAATTACAATACATAAATAATTTCTTAAATGACCCACTTATATTATCATAAAATTATAATATCTAAACAATTTATTAGATTACCCACTTATATTATTATAAAAAAATTAAGTGAAGATCAATATGAATTGCATCTTCCCCCTCATTTCAAACTAGTTACATTTTTGATGGAGAGCTATTTTTTTGTAGATTGGTTGTATCTAAGAGATGTTTTTAAGCATTGAAATATATTTGCTTTTGGAAAATAATAATAAGATATATGCTATAAGGCTTTTGTTTGTATGTTGTGAGAATTTTTATATAAATAATTGATTCATTTAGTTAATATATTGATTGTTTATAATTATATTGGTTGTTTTTATATATATTGATTGTTTCTAAATGTATATGGAATGACAATAATAATATATTGGGTGAAAACTAATTACTTCAAAATTAAAATTAAAAAATGAAAAATGGGTAAAGAGATAGATATCTATCTAAAATATCATCTCTACGATCTTTTCACCCATGAAGTTGTGTGTAAAAAGATTGTTATTAAACAATTGATTTGTGTTTATTATGGTATACTATAAATTATTATCACTATTGAATTCATTTCTCACATTATTTCATATATACCTTCTAATATATTATTTAACTTATATTTAACTATCAGCATAACCATTGCACCTCATTTAAGTGCAAGTGCTAGTTTATGTATTATTATAAATTACAAATAATAATTAAAATTTATTTAATTATGCTAAAGGCATTCCCTATATGAAATAGAGAACCTACTTTTTAAAATCAATGATTCCAAATTGAAGAGAAGGATGTAAGACAATACAATAAATCTCAACCTTACAATGTGCAAAAAAAATCTCTCTTTTATTATTGTCTTATTTTCATAAGACTATCTTTTAAAATTATTTCTTTTTTTTTTAGGATATATTCTATTTCATTTTTCTTAAAGTTTAAAGAAAGAAAGAAAAAATATTTTAATTGTTTATGTTTTTTTATGAAATTATAAATAATAGTTAAAACTTATTAAAATTAATTTTATTTTGATTTTTTTAATTATTATGAAATATTTATATTTTGAATTAAAAATCTATCTTTTATCATTACCTTCATTTGATAAGAATATCTTTTAGTGAGCTATGGTGAGCAATGCGGGTCATTGGGGGGATGTGACGTTGTAGGATCTGTCTTCACCTGGACACCCCTTTGGCATGTGACATGCCTCCTCTCACATTCTGCAATGGGTGTTCAGTAATGGTTGGTGGGTTGACAAGGCTCCACTTCCTCATTAGGATCATAAAACATCTGATGATGTTACTTGGCGAAATATTCCTCTGCAAACCCTAGCTCCCCATTCATGGTATTTACAAGGTTTTGGATCATGGAATCTTCAAGGAATAGGAAGAGATCGTAGAGGAGAAATGATAGGCTCGAGTATGGGAATGACAATTCTAATAATTTGAGAAATGAGAGACCTAGGGAAAATTTGCAAGCTAATGGACCTCTTGAGGGTAGTGCAAAACCTAATTTAGAAATTTTACTTTCAAAATAGAGGGATTTGGATGTGTCTAACGATTTTCCAGGGAAAGTGTGGGTTTTAGTTCCTCTTATTAATGCAGAATGTGAGCCTCTTAATTACAAGGTGCATCATTTGCATTCTTATGCCATATTCTCCAAGTTTGGGGTGAGCCAATTTTCTTGTCACAACTTCACAAGAGAGCTTGATGTAATTTGTATGGGGTTCTTTTTTTCTAGGTTTTGTCCCTCAATACCTTTATTTTGGTTTTTGATTTGGTTGAAACTAAACAAAAGGATCCAGAACATACTTTTTATTTGTTTAAATAAAATTTGATTTTTGTATTTCCATGGTGGCCATTCGATCAACCCTCCCAAGATCTCTTAAAGAAATCTCCTATTTGGTTTACCCTCCCTAATATGCCATATGAATTTGTTGCAAATGTGGTGTTGATGATTATAATTGGTTGTTTGGTTTCCATTGATGTCTTCATAATGGTTGTCATTAGTGTCAACATGTGTTCTCGGTGTCGATGATCTAGAAGATGTGTCCCCATAATCTTTGGTGCTTTAGAAGATGTGTTTTAGTATGGATTAGTTGAGTTGATGGTGATCCAAATATTTCTATTTATCAGATATGGTGTTGATCAATTGCATTCATGTATATCTTGATTCCATTCTCATTTTTGGTGTATTAGGCAATGATTTTTGGGTCCAAATTAGGTCCAAAATTCAAGGATGGTTTGCGGCTTTGGTGTAGCATGTGAGTCATGATTTGGGTTCGGAATTTGTAATGGTTGTAACATGTTGATCTGACCATTGATGTGTATTGTGGTATGGTCTACTTCTCATTTCTTCCCATCACCAAAATGTTTAGTGTTGACCTATTTTAGATCCATGTCTTGGTCGATTTGGAGGATTATGCTTCCCGAAAGATAATATTTATACGAGAATGATCTGTATGTTATTATGAAAAAGTGTGGCATTTTTATTGAAGATATGTGAGATTGATAAGTGATGGATTTTGCCAACATCAAGAGCTCAATGAAATGTACAAAATAGAGACACAATATAGGACAAGAATAAACTGTATTCTCATCAATAGAAATGATCAACAATAATGATGCAATAGTTCAATTTGTTACATACAATGTAGATGAGCCTGCTTATATAGGCAAGGCTAGGGATATGTATGAGCACACAAATATGACATGTGGCTCAATAAGAAACAAGGGTAGGTAGGAAATAGGTGTGGGTAGGTAGGAGAAATAATATAATATTCCACATGAGGTGGATCACCCATCGAAGGTGGAATTATCACTCCACAATAAGTGGATATGATAGTGTAATAACAAGATCAACACCATAAAAGGTGGAATTTCTCCTACACACACTATCCCAATGTGGCACAAACACCCAAGTGTCTCATATCCAAACTACTATGAAATGCATTATCCTAAGTAAACTTAAGTAAGTGTAATAATATCCATGATGAATAATTATTTACACCAACACCCCCCCTTAAGTGCAACTTAGGGGAATGCACTTAAGTCTACAATGCAACTAAGCAATGCAAGATGGGTCCCGGCTACTAGGCCATGTTAGGTACCCATGTACAAATGCAAATGCATGCAAACCAATGCAATGAAATTTCTCACAAAGTGGGGAAAGAGAGAAAAACCCAATGGGAAAAAACCCTCCCCCAAAAGAGAGATGAAAAACATACTAGAGAACTCTCATAGAAGAATGTGAGGAACAAAACCCCATGTGAGGAAAAGGTCCCCCCCATATGAGAGAAGAAGAGAAGTCAAACTGTGACCCCCCCTCAATGGAGATTCTACACCAATGATAGAAGCTCGATGTATGAAGAAACTGCTCCATGAACGTCGAACAACATTCCTCCCCTTAGGAAGAAACAAAACCAAAGGTGTATCTATGAAGTCTCCCCAATCATGAAGGGAAGATGTCTGAAGAAAACTCATGATGAAAGGAATCTCTGAAAACTGCTCAAGTGTCCCCATGTCGATGCTGAAAGATACCCCTTCCAAAGGTGGTAAACTGTGCCACACTGCTGAAAAAGGCACTCCAAGATCTAGTGGAGATAGATGTAGAACATGTCCCAAAGACTCACATGTCTCCTCAAAAAATAAAGAGACCTCCTCCAACTGCTGTACATAAGTATCCACAATCATGTCAACCTCAAAAGAATGATCATGTAGAGAATGAACAAGAGGGTCAGAGTGTGCCCTCGCAACAATCGAAGGATCACCTTCATCAAAGAGAAGATGAATGTCATCAATGATGTCTCCCAAATCTGCAATGTAGGATTCCACAAACAAACCTACAATGTCTGTCAAGTAATCATCCCATGAATCTGAAGCTGGAAGATAATGAATATCCTACTGCACTGAATCACATGAAGGCAAAACTATCACACTATCTGCATCATCAGGTGCAATAGGTGATGTGATATCAATATGAGGAGATGAAATACAAGACTCAAGAACGGGGTCACATGTGAGAATCCCCATGTTCAAGTGTCCAAAGTTCTCCTCAAAATCTGATCTATCACAATAAGTGTGATCATCATGTGTAGAATCATCAAATGTGAAATCATCATCATCAACAAAATCTGAAAAGGAGTATAACCGAGATGCATGATCAACCACCCCAGTCGCAATGATAGCTCTAGTCTCCATGTCTCTAATGAAAACTGAGTCAGGTGTGAACTCCACAACTCTCTTAGTTGCGCCATGTGTGATTTGATAGATAGAAAGGAGATTGTTTGTCAAGTGGGGTACACACAACACATCATTGAAGGAGTTATCCCCAATGCTAATAGATCCTTTCCCAATCACATCCATGTATGTATGATTGCCCATCAAAATCTGTGGCACGGTGCAAGGCTCAAATGTAGAGAACATAGACTGTGAAGATGCCATATGATGAGAAGCCCCTGAATCTAGAAGCCATCTCTCTGAATCATGACTGATAGTAGCACATAGAGCTTTTCCTTTTCTTGTTCCAAAAGAGTGAGTCTTTCCACTTGTAGAAGCCATGAATGCTTGCCCTTTTCCTTTTGAATGTGAGGAAGTGGAAGTTGATGAATCATCCTTCTTGTAGACTTTAGGCAAATCAATGTTATGCTTTTTGATGATATGTGTAAGCTCATCAATCTTCTTAGAATGGCAATGATGCTCCTCATGACCAATCTTTTTACAATAAGCACAAGTAGGTCTCTCCCTCTTTGGTGGATTATCTCTCTTGGAAGAGGATGAATCTCCTTGTTGTGGAGAAGATGGTGCTTTGTCCTTAGGCTTTGATTGCCATTTATTCTTGTTTGAGTTGTCCTTTCCTTGATTTCCTTTGTTCCCTTGATTTGCCACTAATGCTTGAGACTTAGAAGCCTTAAGAATGCCCATGCTTATCAACTTAGTTTGTTCCATCATCAACATTTCATTGAAAGTATCAAATGTAGGCATTGTGTAGCTTGAACCCATTGTCATCCTATGGGTTTGGAAACTAGAAACAAATGCTGCATATTCTTGTGGAAGCTTGCCTATCAAGTTGAATATCAATTGAGTATCCTTCTTATCAATGCCACAATCTTTGAGTTGTGCCCGCAACTCATTTGCCTTAGTGACATAATCTTGTATAGTATCAAAGTTCTTGGGATCTAACATGGTGAGATCACTATCAATTTGATATCCTCTAATCTCATCAACTTGACCATACAAGTCTTGAAACTTTTGCCAAGCATCCTTGATTAGAGTACATTTCTCAATATGAAAAATGAGATCCTTTGATACATACTTTCTTAAGGTACCAATTGCCATGATATTTTTAGTGAGCCAATCTAAGTGACCAACTGGATCAGCCTTAGGATCAGCTGGAGCAACAATAGTTCCATCAATGTAATGAGTGAGTCCTTTTTCCATAAGTTTACTCCTTGCATCAATTTTCCAAGTAGCATAGTTATGTGGAGTTAAGAGAGGAAACTTAGAAGAACCCATAGCAGAAAAAAGGAAGGAACACAAGAGCACAAAAGCACAAGAGACACCCCCCCAAATTCACTCAATCAATGTACCCCCCTAAAGTGATGATTTTGGCACTTTATACTTAGTGCGATTACAATGAGCCACTTGCAAAACAAGGCAAAGTGGACTTATGATGCAAATTTTACAACTTCTCAAATGAGATAAAAGAGACTTCAATCAATAGTGCAATGAATCTAACTGAGATTCAAGCAAATATACAAGTACCAAGAGAGCCAAAAATGGCCAAGATCTGAAAGTACAATTTATAATTACAATGGCATCAATCTAATAGCATCATGTGAAAGTAGATGAAAAAATACGCACTTTCAAAAAAAATGGCACCTAAAAAGGAGGTCGGATGACCCCAAACGAAGCCTCTGAAGTTGCAAAAACTAGGATTACTCAGGTACAGTCACCAAAAACTGTATTTTCTGAAAAATCCATGCATCAAAATCAAACAATTTCTTCACCACTGCGGAGAGTACGAAATTCTAGCCCATTTCAAAAAAAATTTCACCCAAAAAGGAGCAAAAATGAGCAAGTTATGGCCATTTGAAGTTGAACTGCAAAATAAAAAATGCAAATGAGAGGGGGTCCAAAAATTTTCAAACCCTGCTGATGTGGCGCTGATGTCAGAAAGTCACATGATTAAATTTGACGACCGTATGACCATCGCAAAAACTTCGTCTTGCTGGCTGGGCGTCCGTACTGTACGGACGGATGACGTGGCCAGATGACTGTACGGATTTTGCTGACTGGGCGGGTCTGCGTGGCAGATGACTGTGCGTACGGAATGCTTAGTGTCACTGTACGGAAGGATGTGTGGCAGGGTTTTTACCGTGGGCCAGTGGCCGCTTGCCACGTGGTGGGCGCGGATTCGCCAGTCTGTCGTCCGCGTGGCGGAGGAACTGGCGAAGCCGAGAGCCGGACTGTTGGAGTCGGCGCCGGAGAGGAGATCCGGGCTCGGGAGCGTTGGCGGGGGCCGGTGGGAGGAACCTGGGTGCCGGCGCTGCAGCGGAACCAGAGTCTTCGGCGGCGGGCAGGAGGAGCCGGCGCAAGCGAGGGAAAACGCGGTGGCGGAGCGGAGACCGAGGTACGGGCGGCGCTGTGGTCTGTGGCGGTGATAGAGGCGAGTACCGGCGGTGTCGCGTGCTCAGTTCAGACAGGTAGCTGGGTGGCGCTGCAGGGGCTGCTGGAGGAAGCTGCGGCTGGGGAGCGGGGGAGGCGCCGGCGACGACGCTGTGCGGTACGAGCGGCGTCCGAACCTGCAACACCTGCAATGACAGGTACGGCGAGCACAAGGGGGGGTCTGAGGACCCCCCAAAAACTTGGTTTTTTTTTTGTTTTTTTTTTTTCGCTTTTCAATTTTTTTTTTTTGAATTTTTTGATTTTGATTTTTTTGATTTTTCAAACAATTTTCAGAAAAATAAATTTTTTTTTTGAAAAATATATTAAAAATTCGAAAATCCGTACGATTATGACAAAATTGGAGAAAATTTTTTTCTCACAAAAATAGGCCAAATTTATAACCAAAATTCATGGAAACGACCTTCTGGACGCAATGGCGGGGTGGTCTAGGATGCCTCCAAAAGATGCTACTCCTCAGATCTGCCTCTTGACGTCACAATAATGCCTCTTCAAGACGAATCAATGAAGCCCCAATGGCTCTGATACCATGTTGGATTTTGCCAAGATCAAGAGCTCAATGAAATGTACAAAATAGAGACACAATATAGGACAAGAATAAACTGTATTCTCATCAATAGAAATGATCAACAATAATGATCCAATAGTTCAATTTGTTACATACAATGTAGATGAGCCTACTTATATAGGCAAGGCTAGGGATATGTATGAGCACACAAATATGACATGTGGCTCAATAAGAAACAAGGGTAGGTAGGAAATAGGTGTGGGTAGGTAGGAGAAATAATATAATATTCCACATGAGGTGGATCACCCATCGAAGGTGGAATTATCACTCCACAATAAGTGGATATGATAGTGTAATAACAAGATCAACACCATAAAAGGTGGAATTTCTCCTACACACACTATCCCAATGTGGCACAAACACCCAAGTGTCTCATATCCAAACTACTATGAAATGCATTATCCTAAGTAAACTTAAGTAAGTGTAATAATATCCATGATGAATAATTATTTACACCAACAATAAGGAAGGATCTGATTGTTGATGTTGTGCAAAGTGTGGTGGTATTGAGGCATCAGAAGCAGTTCAACTTTGTAGATTGTGTTACAGTAGTGGATTACCTTTCTTTCTTTCTTTCTTTCTTTCTTCAACAATGAGCCTTTTTCTGGGTAGTGAGCCCTCCTATAGTGAGCATTCTGGCAATGAGCCACCCTTTGTAAAAATCACCTTAACCAATTTTTTATATTAAGAACTAACATTCTCCATGTTTTTTCCCTTCTTGGGTTTTCCATGTCATATCTGGCGTACATTGTGTGATCGTTTGTATGTTTATGTTTTCATGCTATATCTATCTTAATTAATTCTGGTGGTTACTTTGTATGTTCAAAAGGATAAAAGAAATTGATTTAAGTTATCAACTTATTCACCCTCCCTCTTAGTTGTCTGGATATTCAACAATTGGTATTAGGGCTTTGGTCCCTTGTAGAAGAGCTTAACCACTTGAGGTAGATCTTGATCTAATGACACATTAATTGACTATTTCTATCTTTGAAGGATCCAAGTATAGTTTCTGGAAAGTGAAGATAAGAGGGTACTTGCTCTCTTTGGGATACAACACTTGCAAAGAAATGGAAACTAAGTATGATCAACTAGCAAATGGTCTTTACCACTCCATATGAGATTCAAGCTTATGAAGAGAAAAGGTGAGGTATGAAATCTTTAGTGATTTATTAAAGACTGAATTGACAAAGGTTATTTCATTGAATACTACTTATGAGGTTTGGGAAATTTGAGAGATATCTATGAAGGAAATGATAGAGAAAAAATATCAAAGAAGCTAAAAGCTAAGCGCAAATATGAGAATTTGAAAATGGAAGGAGAGGACATAACTAGCTATTTTTTGAAGGTTGATAGTGCGGTAAATGAAATCGGAGAACTTGGTGGCACCTTGAGAGATTAAGATATAATTTAAAAGATTTTGATGTCCCTACCAGAAAGATACAATGACAAGATCTTAGCTATTGAAGAAACCTACGATCTAAAGAAGTTTACTAGAGAGCAAGTTTATGGTACTCTATCAACATTTGAGGTAAGGAAGTGTGAAAAATACAAAGCTAAGATTGAATCTTCCTTTAAAGCCTCTAAGGAAGATCAGGAAGATGAAAGTTTAGATGAGATGAAAGAAAACTTTGTAAGGAAACTGAAGAAAGGCACACAAAAATACAAAGGTTTGTTACCCCTTAAATACTTTAGATGTGGAAAGATTGGTAATATTACTACTATGTGTCTAAAAAGAGGTTCAAGACATAAATCTAGAGATGGTAAAAGGAAGTTTAACAAGAGATCCTATTATGTCATAGATGATGAATTAGATTATGAAGATGACGAGTATTTGTTTTTGGTAGAAAGATATGTACCTAAAATTGATATTCCTTAGACTATTGCTACTGCTTTACATGTTAGAAGAGATAGAAATGAATGGATAATTGATAGTGGATGTTAAAATCATATGACTGGTGAAACAAGTAAGTTTTTAAAACTTGAAAAGTATGATGATGGTTTTGTTAGGTTTAGAGATGATTAGACAACACAAATTGTAGGAATTGGTTGTATTTCTTTTGATGGAAAATATAATACTGGCAATGTTTAAACTATGTGAAAGGTTTGCATCATAATCTTTTGAGTGTTGGATAGATGTGCAAAAATGGTTACAATTTTTTTTTAGGATGATGGTTGTGAGATCCAGAAGAGATCCAAAATTGTTATTGTAGAAGGGAATAACACTGGTGGAAACATGTATATGCTAGAAAAAGCTATGAAGCATTGTTTGTTATCTCAGATTAATGATAGCTAGCTCTAGCAACGGAGGATGTGTCATATCAACTTTGATAACTTGGTGAAGATCAGGTCATCAAGTGCAATGAGAGATTCACCGAGGCTAACCAAACCAAATAACAACATTTGCAGAGAATTTCAAGTTGAAAAGCAGATGAAAGGAACATATAGAGGAAAGGAGCATTTGTCTACTGGATTGTTGGATTTAGTGCACACAGACCTATGTGGTTCGACCAAAACAAGAATTATACAAGGTGAGAAGTATTTCATGTTGTTGATTGATGATTATTCTAGAAGGTCATGGGCTGCATTTTTTAAAGAGAAGTTAGAAGCATTAGATAAATTCAAGATATTCAAAGCCAAAGTTGAAAATGAAGCTGATAGAAAGATTAAGTGTTTGAGGTCTAATAGAGGAGGAGAATTTACTTCTGACGAGTAACAACTTTTGTGAGAAACATGGTATTAGAAGACAATTGTTTGCCCCTAGAACACCTTAGTAGAATGGTGTAGTGGAAAGGATGAACCAAACTATTCAAGAGGCAACCAAAACAATGGTCAAAGGAGAAGAACTCCTAGAAGTCTACTGGAGAGAAGCAATTCATACCACACTCTACACTCTTAATAGAATTTTATACCAAAAAAGACATGGGAAGACATCTTATGATCCATGGCATGGTAGAACTTTGACAGTGAAATATTTCATGGTATTTGGGAACAAGTGTTGTATCTAGAGAGATGAAGATAATCTTGGAAAGTTTGACAACAGAGCAGATGAAGGCATATTCTTAGGATATTCTACAAGGAAAAAGGCATACTGATGCTTCAATAAAAGGCTGAGAAAGATTTTAGAAAGTACAAATGTGAGAGTTGATGTAGATACTTCTAAAGAGTCTAACAAATTGGCAGGATACGAGTCTGATGAATCGGTTAATAGAAAAAGGGAAGAGAAAATTAGAGAAGGAGAAGAAGAAAAAGAAGCTTAGGAAGATCTGACATCTACATCTAAGACCCCAACATATGTTAAAAACAATCATTCAGTAGATCAAATTATTGGAGATAAGAACAAAGGAATCATCACAAGAAGCAAAGCAACTCAAGAACAAATCCTGTTATGTTTACTTTCAGAGATTGAATTGAAAACAATAGAAGAATCTTGCAAAGATTAGAATTGGATAAAGGCAATGAAAGAAGAGTTGGATCAGATTGAGAAGAATCAAGCATGGGAATTAGTTCACAGACCAATATATAAAAATGTGATTAGAACAAAATGGGTATTCCGGAACAAGCTAGATGAAGATGGAAAGGTTGTGAGAAATAAAGCAAGGTTGGTTTTCAAAGGTTATACTCAGATTAAAGGTATTGACTTTGAGGAGACACATGATCTAGTTTCTCGGATGGAGGCAATTAAAATATTTTTTGATTTTTCATCTTTTAAGGATTTCAAGGTTTATTAGATGGATGTGAAATCAATATTTTTGAATGGAGAGTTGAAAGAAGAAGTTTGCATTGAATGACCGGAAAGGATTCAAGTTGAAAGGCATTTCAAACATTGTTTGGAAATTGAAGAAGGCCCTATATGGATTGAAACAAACCCCTAGAGCTTGGTATGGAAGGCTAGATAAGTATTGCATTGATCAAAGTTTTCAGAAGGGTTCGAATGACAACAATTTATATTTTCAAATTGTTTCAGGTAAAATCTTAATTGTTGTAGTGTAAACATATTTTTTGGAGGAAATGAAGGTATGTAGAAATTTTTCTAATGAGATGCAAAAGGAATTTGAGATGTCTATGATTGGTGAGTTAAATTTCTTTCTTGGTTTGCAAGTAAATCAGAATGATAAAGGAATTTTCATTTCATAGTCTAAGTACATTAAGGAATTGTTGAAGAAGTTTGGGTTGGAGAATTCCAAACCAGCATGTACACCTATGACCACCAGATGCAAATTGATAAAAGATGATAAGTCCCCTAAAGAGATGCAAGTCAGTATAGATCAATGATTGGAAGATTGTTATATTTGAATGCTACCAAATCGAATATCATGTATGCATTTTGTTTGGTAGCCAGATTTCAACAATAACTGAAGGAATTAGATGTTGTGGCAGTAAAAAGAATTTTGAAATATCTAAAAAAGAACATAAGAGTTTGGCTTATGGTACCCTAGAAATTTAGATTTCACTCTAACAACTTATACTGATGCAAATTGGGCTAGAAGTGTTGATGACAAAGAAAGTACAAGTGGTGGAGTAGTCTTTCTTGGCTCCTAGTTAGTTGCTTGGTCAAGTAA